>NC_141913.1:61785833-61939166 GCF_057802395.1 Ceratotherium simum simum
CCCCTCCCAGCCATTCTCCACGCTGCGGTCAGAGGAAGGCTTCTGAAGCACAGATCAGGGCGGGTGTCCCCGCCCCTTCTTAATGACCGTCCAGTGGCCCCCCAGTGCCCGCCCATGGAGAGCACTTCTGAACAGGTGCCCTCGTGCTGCCTTCAGCCTCTATCCAGAGCCTGATGCCCTCCCCCCACACTCACCCCGCCACCCTCTATGCTGGGCGTCTGCCCCCCTCCCTCGACCGTGCCTGGTACAAGGCTCTCGATGGTTTCGCTGTCCCAGGCCTTTGTACAGGGCTTCCTGCAATGCCCTCCCTTGCCCTCTGGCTTAGCCCCTCTTCAAGGCATCCCCTGTGCATAGCTTTCTCCAGCTGGCCTGGGCAGGCTCGGGACAGTGTTCTGTTTTCTGCCTGCTCATTCAGAAGCTCCCTCACAGTGTGGAGCATGGATGGTATGACTATGTGTTGTGCGTCCCTCGTCTCCACTGCGTTGGAGCATCTCAGGACTCTAATTCCCCGCTCACAGAGGGGCACGAGGAGTTGAACTATGCTGTGGGCGTGAGAGTGCGGGCAGAAGCAGATGCATCTGAACTGGAAGATGTCAGCGGCAGGGGAACGAGCTGGAGAGATTCACTGACTGTTGAGACTCCTGATCCTTCGTATTCTTATTCTCTCTGCTGATGTTGCAGGAACCTAAGTCAGCTGGCTCTCCTCCTATTATCTTGTCTTTCACCTATACCTTTCTGCATTCACTGACCAATTAGATTCAGTCACCGAGAGCCAACCTTATACATTTTTCTTCTCCAATGGAAGAGTGAGTGTAAAACTAAGAAGTGAAAAACAGAACAGATGAGCCAGGAAACTGTTCAAATTGCTTACTTTAAGACATATATCTTTAGGTGTCTAATAGGTCTACCAGGTGAAGTTATTTGTCAGATAACAGCCTAGTGGCCTGAAATAATTAAAACAGCTCAAAATTTAGTACAACTTCCTCTTCCCTTGGTGTTTGACACCATGTTTCTGCTGTGGGTTGTTGGATTTGAGTCATAGAAACATCACGCACGTTTAACTCACCCATCCTGTAATTAAACTAGAAAAATGTCTTAAACTTTACATAGACGTTTTAAAAGAAATGAACATTCAGTCATTTCATGCAGATCTCATATTGTTAAAACTTATTCATGTTGTGAGATAGTTAATGAAATATTATGTAGATAATGTTTCACATGTGAATTATGCATACCTGCTTTAAACGCTAAAGAAAAATTATATATGTTTGTGATTTTTATAATGAATATATTGGTCACTAATCTTTTGAGAGAAAAGTAATTTAAATCTTTTAAGGAACACTTAACTTGGTAAGTTGCATTTTAGCTCGTGGCGCTAAGGGGTCAGAACTGTTCATGAGCAAGGCAGTGGGTGCAGTTACGGCCCTCAGCACAGAACCAGGCAGGCATTAAGCGGTAACTGTTGCTGAATTAACGTGGAGACTGTTTAGATCACTTTTAAGACAGAACCTAACCTAACACACACAGAATAGATCTTCAGTAAATAGAGCAATTACCACAGAATCACACAATTCTTTTGTTACATGTGCATTGGAGAGAGACTGAACCAGGATTTAGACTTTTGGGTCTAAATCGTCAGTTGCACAGATAATTCGATGTGGTCACAGAGTTATGATTGTATTGTTATATTATAGTTGTAATAGTCTGTTACTAAAACGGCATTTAGTCAATCATATTTCTATATACTAGAAATGAACAGTTAAAAAAACCCCAATTTGGCTGGCCCGGTGGCGCAAGCGGTTAAGTGCGCGCTCTCTGCTGCGGCGGCCCGGGGTTCGCTGGTTCGGATCCCGGGCGCGCACCGACGCACTGCTTGGCAAGCCATGCTGTGGCGGCATCCCATATAAAGTGGAGGAAGATGGGCACAGATGTTAGCCCAGGGCCGTCTTCCTCAGCAAAAAAAGAGGAGGATTGGCGGATGTTAGCACAGGGCTGATCTCCTCACAAAAAAAAAAAAAAAACAAAAAAACCCCAATTTAAAAACACCACCAATACAACAGCATCAAAGAAACAAAATATTAGGTCTAAATCTAATAAAACATGTATAGGAAATTTATGCTAAAAATTAGAAATTGCTGGTAGAAGAAATCAAAGACGACTTAAATAATGGAGAGAGAGACTGCATTCACGATGGAAGACTCAATATGGTGAAGATGTCAATTGTCCCCAAATTGATCTACAGAGTTAATGCACTTCTGATCAAAATCCCTGCAGAGTTTTGTTTAGATATAGACAAAGTGATTCTAAAACTATATGGAAATGCAAAAGAACCAAAATAGCTAAACAACTGTGGAAAAGAAGAATAAAGTTAGAGAAGTCACATCACTTGATTTTAAGGTTCCTGTATTGCTATGGTAATCCAGGCAGTGTGGTGTTAGCGAAGCGGCAGACCCACAGATCAATGGAACACATAGGGTCCAGAAACAGACCCACTCAAACAGGATCAACTGATTTTTGACAAAGGTGCAAAGACAATTCAATGGAGAAAGGATAGTCTTTTCAACAAATGGTATTACAACTACTGGACATCCATATCCAAAAAAATGAACCTCAACCCAAAGTCACACCTTATACAAAAATCAACTCAAAATGGTTCATAGATCTCTATCTACAAGGTAAAACTAAGAAATTTTAGAAGAAAACATAGGAGAAAATCTTCACAACTTGGGGGTAAGCAACAAGTTCATAGACCTGACACCAAAAGCATGATCCATACAGAAAAAATGGATACATTGGACTCGATCAATACCTAAAACTTTTGTTTTGCAAAAGACACTGTTAAGAGAATTAAAAGACAAGCTAGACCAAGAAGATATTTGCAAATCACATATGTGACAAAGGACTTGAAACTAGAATATATAAAGAACTCTCAAAACTCAATGGTAAAGAAACAAACAACCTAGTTAAAAAATGGACAAAACACTGAATAAACACTTCATCAAAGAGGATGAGCAGAAGGCAAATAAGCACGTGGGAAGATGCTGAGCATCATCAGCCATGAAGAAGATGCCAATTAAAACCACAAGGAGCTACCCCTACACACCTTTCAGAATGGCTAAAATAGAAAATACTGACAATACTAAGTGCCGGCTAGGATGTGACACAACTGGAACTCTCATGCATTGCTGGTAGGAATGCAAAACGGTACAGTCACTCTGTAAAACAACTTGGCAGTTTCTTATAAAGTTAAGCATATACTTACCATATGACCCAGTAACCCCACTTCCTGCTTTGAATGATAAAAGAAAAATTATATATTTTTGGAAGTGATTTCTGTAATGAACGTATCAGTCACCAATCTTTTGAGGGAAAAGTAATTTAAATCTTAAATGAAAACTTATGATCACACTAAAACCTGTCCATGAATGTTTATAGCAGCTCAATTCACAATGAGACAGACAACCTGACATGCTCATCAACAAGTGAAAGGATCAACAGACTGTGGTACATTCATACAATGGAATACTACTCAGCAACAAACAGGAACAGACTTTTGATACATGCAACAACTCAAGGCATCTCCAAGGCATTGTGCTGAGTGAAAGAAGCCATTCTGAAAAGATTTCATACTGTATGATCTCATTTATGTGACATTCTTCAAAAGACTAAACTATAGTGAGGGCGACCTGGGCAGTGGTTGCCAGGGGTTAGGGGTGGGGAGAGCAGAAGGGTGTGGAGACAACAAAAGGAAAGTGGGAGGGAGGTTTTGGGGGGATATGTCCTTATTGGAGTGGCAGCTACACAAAACAACACGTGTTAAAATCCACAGAACTACACCACAAAAAAGCGACTGTTACTGTATGTTAATCTACAAAATAACACAAAATAAGGCCATTTAACATAGTCTACCACTATGTAGCCAAAAGTTGATGGAAACATTATATCTTTTCATGGATTTCCCAGTTGGAGATCTCTGCATGGGTATGACTGGTCTTCTCTCTAATATGAGCATCTCATTTCCATCTCTGAGCTCTTACTTGCATGCGTACCCTCGCTTAGAATGTCTTCGCCCTCCAAACATCTCTGTTTTCTGAACAATACGGCACCTTTAGGCTGTAATATCTCATTTGGCATCCGATTGTCCTTTTTAGTTTTCTATAAGCATCTTACCTCTCCAGTTACATATTAATCTTTTGAAGGAAAAAATGAAAATTTCTCTGTGGTCCCCAAAGCTTCTGCAGTCTAACCTACACATGGAGCTCTGTAAATATAAACAGATGGAGGAACAAAGAAACCTCTTTCTGCTGTGGCCTCATGGACAGAGCGCCCCGCTGGAAGCCGAAGGCTCCGGTCCTGATGCCAGAGCCTGTGTGACTTGAGCCGCCGCCGTGTGTGTGTCGGGGCTTCTGTGTCCTCACGTGTGAAACGACCGGGTTGAAATGGAGACTTGCTGAGAGATTTTCAGCTCTAAATTCTTACTAAGAGGCCACCTCTCAATAGGAGCCAAGGAGAGAACGGCGATTCTCCAGGAGGTTTGTATCTCAGGATGTCTCCTAAGACCAGGCCTGGTGTTTAATCTCTTTACTTACGCGTCACCAAGGAGCTTTTGTGGTGAGCGCAGGGAGAAGAGCTAAGAAACCCACCTCAGTTGTCTTGGCGATGATGCCCTCACACAGTGGCCGGGAGGGGTGTATAGCTGAGTCACCCTTACAAAATGTTGTTATTGTTGTAGTAAAGCATACATAGCATAAACTTGACCATTTCAACCATTTTTAAGAGTACAGTTCAGCGACATTAAGTAAATTCACATTGATGTGCAGCCATTACCACCATCCATTTCCAGAACTTTCTCATCTTCCCAAACTGAAACTCTGCAGACATTAAACACTAACTCCTCATTCCCCCCACCCCAGGCCCTGGCACATCCCATTCTGCTCTCTATCTCTGTGGCCTTGACTACTCTGCGTCCCCCATACGGTGGAATCAGACAGTATTTGTCCCGTCATGACTGGCTTCTTTCACTCAGCATGACGTTTACAAGGTTCATCCATGGTGTAGCAGGTGTCAGAATTTCCTTCCTCTTTAAGGCTGAATAATGTTCCATTGCATGTATATGCCACACTTGCTTACCCATTCATCCGTTGACGGACACTTGGGTTGTTTCCACCTTTTGGCTATTGTGCTGGGTCACCTGGTCTGACCCAGACCCTGGGATGCTGATCTGATCTGGCCTCCGACAACTGGCAGAAGAGACACCAAGACTCCCAACTCTCCTTCCCTCAATAGCCTGAAATGAAACTATCTGGCAGGCAGGACGCTGATGCCATTCTGAAGGCCAGCCCACACTGATGAGATGAGCGGTCCACACGCAGCCTCAGGGACGGCTGGGGTGTGCAGCCCTCCATGGGAGAGGCCCGGCTCAGGCAATCCATCTCTGGGGCTGATGGTCAGCTCACGGTCAGAGCAGGGCCAGCATTCGCCCAGGCAGCGGCAGGAGCCAGGGCAGGCCTGGTGAGATACTTTACAACAAGTGGGTTTTGGTTTATTTGTTATATTTTCCAATTGATGAGGAGTGGGTACCTGTCATTTTCTCATACTACACAGTAAACAAGGCGATGCGCTTCCTAGCATGGGGGAGAGCAGGAGGACCCTGTGCCTGGAGGAAACAGTGGGAGGATGAAAAGGGGAGGTGAAGGGAAGACGGAAGACTGGGTGAGGCTCTCAGGGCACGAAGGTGACCTTGTGGGCCTCTCAGTCCAGCTGGGGCCAGGCCCAGTTGGAGGGGCCTAAGGGGGCAGGAGCAGGACGGTGGCTCGGGAATGTCCCTTGCTGAGACCCTCGGAGCCTGGGGCCCGCCACTTGACTCAGTTTCTTCCCTTCAGTCCCTCTCCAGTCCTCAGCCTCTGCCCCAGGAATGCTTGTGACACGTAAGGTCCCTTTAAGGAGGCCCACCGGACGCGGGCTTCCCAGCAGAGGAAGGAGTTCTGTTGCTTAGTTTGTTTTTAAGACACACATTTAGTAATTACCTAATGAAGCACTTTTCTTTTAATCAACCTTTTTTTTTTGCTGAGGAAGAGTCGCCCTGAGCTAACATCTGTTGCCAATCTTTCTCTTTTTGTATGCGAACCGCCACCACAGCACAGCCGCTGATGAGTGTTGTAGGTCTGTGCCCGGAAAATGAACCTGGGCCGCTGAAGCGGAATGCGCCGAACTTAACCAGTAGGCCTCTGCAGCTGGCCCTGCAGCACTTTTTAACTGTGTTCACTAAGGTTTGAAAAAAAAAAGCCAAAGGCTCTGCTTCAGTGGCCTGGGTTGGGTTCCTGGGCGTGGACCTACTCCACTTGTCTGTCAGTGGCCATGTTGTGGCAGCAGCTTGCATCCAAAAAGGAGGAAGATTGGCAACAGCTGTTAGCTCAAGGCAAATATTCCTCAGCAAAAAAAGAAAAAAAGCCAACATTGTTAATGTTTCCCAGTTATTTGCTGAGATTGGCATCTCTGTGTCCACGCTGTCCTGTTCCACATCACTCACTTACTCGGTAGGTATTAAAAGGCAGAGGGGGAATTCCAATGTCAGCTGCACTATAAAGTAAGAACTGGACAGAGGGACAGCAGTCACTTGTCCCACCATGAGCCATCAGAAAAGGAAGAGGCTGGAGATACTGGAACCCACCCCACGTCCACTGGTCCATAGATGAGGTGAGGACAGCTCAGCACAGTATCTCCAATACAGGAGGAGGTGAATATTAGGGACAAGAAAAATTTGAAAAAATAGCCTAATTTTTTTTTAAATGAAAGCTTTTTGATTGTTTGGAAAAATAATACATACTTGTTACATAAAGATGTCAAATCAAATTAAAAAGTGTGTAGAAGAAATTCTACCACCTAAGGATGAGCTTTGCTTACACTCTGATGATCCCGTGTTCAGAGAAATGTGCGGGCACCTGGGAATGCGACCACAGTACTCTGCACAGTATTACGCGGCACCGTCATGCTTCTCTTTTGTTGCATCCTGATTAATAACACAACAAACTTCTTGACGGCAAATAAAACAACATTGTGCTGAACAGTTTTAAGCACCTTAGGAGGAAGGCCATGGGATAAAGGACAACCATTTCATTAATTTTTAAAGCAAAGGACTTTTTCCACTAGCCTGTTTCATTGAACTGTTTTTGAAAAATTGATTCCTTTCCCTCCATGTGTGATAATGTCCTTCACCAGCAGGGGGAGCGCGTGCACTTGGCTTCCGGGTCGCTTCCCGGTTCCCTCTCCAGACATTAAGGGATTTTTAACTATTTTCCAATTTGCTGGAGAGCTGAGAGTTCTTAAACTTTCGAGTAATAACAGGAGATTAGTTTTCGCCTGACACGGCTGAAGATCAATGGTCATCAGGATGAAGATTCATTCCTTTGAATATTGTGGCTGTTTTATGAAAATAGGGAAGAGGCATTTGTCTGCACCATTATTTGCATTTGGATTTGATTAGAGACAAACTGATGGAGTCATTCACTAGCAGAAGGAAATGCTGTATCTTGAAAAAGTTAATATTCTCTGTGTCTGGGGTTTTGTGTTTAGGGGAAAAAAAAGGAGTTCTAGTTCTTACTTTATTTCTTGTCTGAGAGAGCAATTTAAAGTCTTTCCTGAATCCGCCATCAGAATGTCAGTAAATAAAATCATAGTGAATCCACGGTTCTGGGGCGTGTCCCCGCCTCTGTGTGTTTACACCCGTGGGGTCTGGACCCTGAGGTGCACCTGTGTGTTCCCCGTGGGACCAGGCCCAGCCCAATGGGACTCGAGTTCCCTCCTCTCACTGCCCAGGCTTTAGTCTGCTTGTTTTTCTCTACTGCATGAATGATGCTGGATGGGTTCAAAAGAGGAGCCAAGAGAATAACAATGAATCATTAGATACATAAACATAAATAAATGACCCAGAAGACTGCCCAGGTGTGGACTGATAGCTTATAGTGGTTACATAGTAGACTACAAGTTTGTTATAAGAACGACTCTCTTTCTGGTATTTTAAAACCCAAATTCTCAAATCTTGTGCATCTACACTCTGCCCCTAATGATGATGAGCGTTGATAATGATGTGATGACTTGAGGTACATTGCAATATTAGAATGTCTTTTAAATATCATTAAGTATGCTTTGGCTTCCTCCAGATACATGTATCAATTAAAAGCACATTCTGTTCCTCCACTTGTACTCTATTTTATTGTGTGCTAGTTTTGGGGCAATTGGTCCTTCAAATACAGTAGTATCTAATGGGTAATATCTGCTCCATCTTTCCTGCATGATGGAGAACAGCGATGAGCTCTGTGTGGAGTCGCTATTTGGAAACGTTTGCCCTTTTATAAACTTGAAATTGAGTGCAGTCACAGAGGTGACCAGTGTAGGTGTCCCTCACACCAGCTTTCTCCACCTCAATCCACCGCTGGCCTTGGGTCTATTACTACAGAGACCTCCAAGGTGCTCCCAGTCTGGCCGTCAGCATTGGTCCCGGGACTTGAGCAAACATCTAACTCTGTGAAGAGAAACCTGAGATGGCCAGAGGCCCATGCAGCGTGCCTTAGTCTGGGAGATGGTCCCTGCTGCCATTTCAGAAGGACACGTTAGAAAGTTGCCTCTCTGTCTATTATCTCAGAAATGTCCAGAGAGTAACATCCAGCAGCTAAGAGCAGTGACAATTTTCTTATTGGCGCTTTCTTAATCAAGTAAGTAAGCTAGGTTCTAGAAATGCACATTTCTCCTTATTTCCCCCAAAGGATCCAATGTCAAAAAGAGCAAAGAAAGTGATTCTATTTGCTTTGAAAACACAAGGTGTTCACATTATTATTTTCACCCCCACTGCTCACAGACCAAAAATGCTGCCTAGCCTGTCCTGAAGCGACCACTTCACTCTACAGACGTGGACATTGATACTCAAATGGTTAGTTAAGAGATGTGTTTGCCGGTCTCCTCACTTTCAGGCCAGGGCTCGAGCTTTAGACGGCAACGCCACTCGAGATTCCTGTGGATCCGTGTGGGATGAGAGGCTGACGTTCCGAACCTAAAACCCGGCAGCAGGAGGAGAGAGTCACGGGCTAGCCGTAGGGCAGAGGGGGAGGGGAGGGAGAAGAGCGGGTTTTAAAAAATTGTGGGTTTATTTTGTTTATGTGTTTCCGAGTTTGTAGACTTACCTTACGTTAAGTTGTGAAGATACATGAGCTGGAAATAAAAATGTGCTCATATATAAGAAAAAGAAATGACTCTGTGGATGGAGTCAATTAGAGATGTCAGTTAATATCCAGAGAATCAGGGAAGGTGTAATGGCTGCTTTTCACTAGAAAACTAGTTTTTACTGATTTTGGCAAGTACTGATAGTTAGATACAACCAATGCAAGTCTAGTTAATGAGATGAGGTTTTTCCATTTCGTTATCATTTTAAAGGATGCAGTTCTATGTAATTCAAACCAGGGGCTGATCAGCTCCCACTTTCGATGGAAAAGTTATGCCTGGAGACACGTGGATTGTATTGTCTGCATCCTTCTATTTTGTTCATGTGGTTCACGTGGTTCAAACCAGCCCTCAACAAACAAACATGTCTTTGATACTTAGTCCTTTAATTAACAGGTTGAACACTGCAGAGTTTTGTGTATATCTACAAAGCAGCATTAAGGACACCTGCGGTTCATTTGGACAGTTTCAACAGTGGTCTGGAGAGGGAGAGAGTAAAGGAACTTGCATTTTGCTTTTTTGTTTCCCTGAGAGAGATCTCTCATTTGTGGCACTCTCAAGAATCGAAGATCCAGGCAGCTAAGCGGTTAATCTGTTTAACCTGCAGATTATGACGGTGGAACCAGATTACAACGGGGTCATCGTTTTCCTGAACTGCCGACAACAGGTGGGACAACACAGTATGATCTGGAATCAATAAAATGATGTTTTCTTGTGAAAGTGCTAATAAAACCAACTACGCTTCTCCCACATTGTCTTCTCGATATTTGAGAACCAGGAAACATAGTTCACCTGGAAACGGATCTACTTTTTTCTTGCTTCACATTTCTTTCATGGTTTATAAAATCCTTCAATTCCTCAGAAATCTTGTTTAAAATGATCGATCCTCCTTAAAGACTTCCTGAAGGAGGCAGTCACCTGAGCAGTTTCCTCCTTCTGTCAGGTGACTCTTTTCCTTGCCAGCCACACCTGTTTCCGCCACGAAACCGCCCCACCTCTTTGTGAACCCTTGGAAGGGAGGGTTGTGGCATCTTTATGCCCCCATGGTGACTGGCCCAGGTGCTGAACTAGGTGCCAATACAATAAATATTATCGAACAGAGCGCGTGTACAAAGGTCACAAGTTTGGGGACGAAGTGACACATCTGACTGTAACCTGTCTGAGCCTGGCCTTTCTCCCTTTCAGGGGAGGTCCACGTGTTTGCGGCGTAAATCTCGAGGGCGAGTGTTTACTCTCACGTCCCTGAGCCCAGGACCCTCTGGCCATTCTCAGAAATCACGGGTGACGCCCGTTCCCTCGCTGCCCTCCGGCTGTGCTCCGGCTTTTTTTATATATGTTTTTCGGAGGAAACAATTACGCCATTTCTGGTCAAGCAGTTCCCACTATGACTCAGGAGAGGGTGTTAGATTTTTCTGGCAAGGTCACGGCATTTTAGATTTTGCAATCTGTAGAGAATTCTTTTCTGTCCAAGTGATATAGGCAGTTGGCCCTGTGTTTTTGCCCTTTGCAAGTTTGAGAATATGTTTGTTCCCAAATCATTGACTCAAATGAGTTTACTTAAAGCCATGGGCTGTTTCTTTCTTTAGAGAAAGGTGTGCAGGAGAAATTCACAGGTGAACCTTTATTTAGACGGAAATTGTAGGAGACCTGCAACTGTTCTGATAACAGGTTTTCCCCAGATACTGGAGAACGAGCACGCCAGTGGCGGGTGTGGATGGCCAGTGATAGAGGTTTGTGGGTTTGGTATTATTCCTGGTGGTCTGCTCAGGTGGACTGTCGCTTTTCCCAGTGACTCCAAGTGTGAGAGTGTCTACTGTTAGCAGACTGTGAGGCTGAAGGCAGCGATCTGAATGCTGCTGTCTGAGACACAGGGTGTGTGGGGGTCACATCTGCTCTGTTTTCCTCCCCGATGCTGTTTCACTGGAAAGGAGGGCATTCCAGCTCCTCCGGCCTCCTCTGGAGGGACAGCTTTGCCTCCACGCGACGGCAATGCAATGACTGGAATCAGAGAGCTCTTGGCAATGACAAAACGACATCTCATGGAATGTGAGCACGAGGCTCTCACTCCGGGCACAGAAAGGCACAAAACGTCAATTGTCACAGCCCCGTGCTCCTGCACAATAAGTTAACCCTTCCATGTTTTTCTGACCTGGGATTTCATCTCAAAGGGAAGAGCTTCTGATGCCTCATTTCCAACTCTCTCATCCTGGTGAGTGGACGTGATGGAGGAGAAGGCAATGGAGGTGGGCAGGTAGCACCTGTTGGAGCGGGAAGCTGCTCTCGAATTGGTGAGAAAGTCATAGACATGGTTGTGTATTTTCCACCTGGCAGCTCTGCCATCTTTTCTCTGTCTTACATTAGCAACCTGATGGGCAGCTTGCTCTTACGGGCCATTTTGTGGAGGAGCCGCCATTTAGGAGACATCTGCGATGACCAGAGCGCGGGGAAGCACGCCACCGTTACTTGTCAGATGAAGCAGCGTCTCCTTCCTCGTCTCAGGAGACCTCTGAGAGCTCACGGCAAAAGGAGCCGGGTTATCTTCCCTACGAGAAGGGCTCGTTGCTGTCTGTTTCCCGAATTGAGGACAGCTGGAGCTGGTGGTGAGCGCAAAACTCAAGTCCAGCTCCATTTTTAAAGACCTCAAAGTGTCAAAGTGTGTAGAAGACTCTTTTTAGCATAAACGTCAAGCTAACGTCACAATAGAGGCATAAACCAAAACAATTACCCGGGATGCCTTTTCTTGGCTTGCAATTCAGTTATCTCCTTGCACAGAACATGGTCAAGCAGTTTAAGGGATGCAGGATCTGGAAAATTTTCTTTGGAAGGAAGAGCCAAGTTGCAACAGGCTCTCGAGTGGGTGAAGGCCGTGTCCCGGGCGCGGCTGCAGAGGGAAGCGGCCCCTCAGTGGACGGAACAGACCGCTGGGCCCGCTCCGGGCAAGGCGAGGCTGAAGGCCAGCCAGCCTCCTGTCTGTGTTGGCATGTTCCCCGAGGAACTTGGTCTGCTCTGGGTCCCCGCGGCTGGACCTACAGGGCCGAGCAAAACTTGGAGCCATCAAAATCACACAACTCTGGTCAGAGCCATTTATTTGGCAAATAGGAATCTGATTCAGAAAACCTGAAGACGAAGTACGAGGGACCTCTCTGGAAGGTCTTCCAGCGTGAGCACACCTGGGAGACTAGTGGCTGTGTTTCTCACAAGCAGAACAGGATCCAACAAGCTGAACGCACACCATGTCATCTTCCCCATCGCTTCTGGATGGCGAGAGCTGCATTATGACAGGCGGTTACGAATTTCCCCTGACGACTTAAAGACTGGTGGGTCCTAGTTGTTCAAAGAAATATTTGCAATCAGTGAATCTGACACCTGCACTTTATGGTTGCGGAAACTGAGGCCCGAGAACAGGAAAACAGTGGCCCAAAGGCTGGGGCTGGTGAGTGGCAGAGGGAAACCCGGGCCTCCCAGGGACAAGGCTGCGCTTCTTGGCGGCTCCACAGGGTTCCTGAAGGTCTTTCCAGAACAGCTCGGAGTCTGCGTGGAGAGGTGGGGTCTGATTAGACCCATGTTTGCACAGGACCAGCGGCACAGAGTGTGTGCCTCTCATAGTTCTCTCATTTAGCACGGGATCCCCAGGGTGCTGGAGGGACAGTGATTGTTTTTGCTGTTTCTGCTGCATTATAGGTGAGGACAGGAAGCTCAGAGAAGATGAGCGGCGGCTGAGCGGTAGAATTAGACCCATGGCGTGTGGTTTTGATTCTCACCAGGCGCTTTTCCACATACCAAGTGTCTCCGACTCCCTGAACCCCAGTGTGCCATGGGGCGGCCGGGGGTTCAGAAGCAGGGAGAGTGTCTTTGGGCACCTCTGTAGGTGCTCCCCGCGGCCGGGTGGCTGGACAGTGTCCTCTCCAGGCAGGAAGGGTCAGTGGTCTGCAGCCACGGAAGCAGGTGGACTTTCAAAGGAAAGCAGTAAGAGGAGTTTGCTGGAAATCAAGACCAGAGGCTTTCCCCTTCCTGTTCCTCTCCAGGGGCCCAGATGGAGGCAAGAACATGAGGGGTGAAGGCGGGACTGAGGGGACCCTGTGCGAGGCTTTGCACGGCCTGACAGCGCCCTGCACCGTGCTCTGGGCCCACCTTTCCAGCTCCTTCCATCCCCAGCACCATGTGCTCTGTTCTCAGTGGTCCAGCAGGTTTATGCCGTGCCTACCTGGGGCTCAGAGGCTGCGATGGGGCTGACGTGGAGGGCGAGATGGCAGGACAGACTGACGAGGAAACAGAAGAAAAAGGGATTTGCCTGTTTTCCCGTGGAGTTGTCTTCCTCCATTGTATATTTTGCTCTTTGTTTCTTCCTTGGAATTCTTGCTTTTCCAACTTTGCTTTTGGGTTCTCAAATATTATTTCATTCGTCTACTCGTGCTCCCCTCTTCCCCCCTTCCACAGTCATGGTACGTCCCTTGGAGAACCCAAACCACTTTCATCCTAAGGAAAATGTTCAGTCTCCTGGAATCAAAGAATTCCTAGGGAGGAGTCGGGTTCCTGGAAAACCATCAACGGCACTGGAACCAATTTGTTCTTTGATGTGTTATCTTTGATTTCATAGTAGGTGGGTCTTTCTTACCCTTCATGGTATATTTGCAGGGAGGGAGAGACAGACAGAGACAGAGAGAGACAGAGAGAAAGAGAAGTGTTCTGGAAGGTCAGGGTGCAGAACGTCAGCTTGGCAATGTTCATCGACACCTTTGGAGTTTCCGAACCACAGGAGAAGGAAGGAAGTTTTCGGTTCCGAGTCACACGGCCCCACATCATTAGTTCCCAGCATTGTGAGTCAGCTGTTCAGCTTGTGGCTTCACCCATCGGCTTTTATCTCCTCTGCAGGCCTATTTCAAGTGTGCTTTGTTGTAGGATCTCAGACCACAAGTGTATTTTGAAGCCACTCAGTGCAACCAGGCCCTTGCAATCTTTTTCCGTGGCTGGTGCCATTAAATCTACTCTCTAATAAACATAACCACCTTCTTGAACTCATAAAGAATCCCAAAGTGCTGGAGGAAGACATTGAAAATAATCAAAGGCTCTTTCTCAGAGAGGAGAGACACGATCCAGGGCTTGTTCTCTTGCTCAGAATGAGAACACGCAGCTGTGCAGCCTGGAGGTGCTCTGTCAGCAGAGGGAGGAGCTGGGGGGTCTCAGACCAGAGCCCCTGCCTGCTCTGGGCTCGCCTGATGCAGAAGCACCTCCTGGAAAGCACTATGCATGATTGGGCCCTGTCCAATCAACGACGGAGAGGCCTTGATGTTTGGAATATGGCCCTTGAAGAGTTCTTTGCCATCAGTAACAATCTTGGGGAGCCTGTTGGGGTGCGTCTCTGTGCGGCAGCTTTGCCTCTGGTTTCATGTGATACTCTGTCTTCGATTTCCCTTCACTCAATGGACACGTAAACACCACGCACAAACATGCACACAACCCTCCAGTGCTTCTTCACATGTTTTAACAGTCTTCAGGAGCACGTTCTGGCAAGCCAGTCCACATCCTGTCTGGACTGGAACGGGGTGTCCGTAAATGAACAACTAATAAACACAAAGAACCTATTATTGGAGACCTGCAGTGTGTCCTGTGTACCTGCGACGTTTCCACTGGAGGTCAAAACCCCAGCGGCCACACATAGACGGTGCTATGCAGAATATTTGGTTACTTTTGGCCAGGTATTTAAACATACGCAGGAAAGTCGGTCTGGGATGAAGATGTGGAGGACAAGGGTGCTGCTTTTCCTTTGCCAAATGATTTTTTTGAAAGAGAAAGATGGAACATTCTGTCGAAAGTTTCTTATTATTATCTGAGCACCAAAGCCCAATCCTACCCTTCTTTGCGTCTGGGGATTTCTGGCAAGGTCTCTGCCTCTCCGTGGTCTGCTTTCTGATGGCAAAGTGTCTCTGGTGGAGGAGAGAATAGGGCAGGGGGGCGTCCATTGGTTTCAGGGTGACGGGAGCAAGTCGCCCCTTTTGGGGCTTCAAAACGTCTGTCCATCCTCTGCTGTCCCCTCACACACACTGCACGTTCGCTGCTGCAGGATGACAGCATGCCTCCAGGCCCAGCACTGCCTCTCCGCAGCCTGGGGACGGCAGGGGCCCACCCAGGAAGGCATAGGCGCTCCGGCCCCGGCTTCACCGCGCTGGAGTCCCAACCAGGTCTGAGTGTCCCAGGGAACATGCCCCTCCCAGGTGGACGGGGCCCTCACTAACTTCCTGGGGGCAGAGGAGTCTGCTTGAAACAAAGAGCCACCGAGAGAGCCCTTTGAGAAGCAAGCACAGTGCCTCCAACTGGACACGATTCGGGTGAAACACCAGCTCTGGGAGCAGTATCCAGCCCGCCCCACTGAGGTTCTCCGGGATGGAGGCTCACGCCCACCGCAGCTTCACGGACAAGCCCTTCTGTGAGCCAGCTGCCCACAGTCACGGTGCTTGGGCTCCCCCGCCCCCACACTCAGTCAAGCGTGTCAGAGCAATGCTCTCGCTGTTTTCACGTTCAAGCACATGCTTTCAACCTTTTGCATTTTCCCAGGTTAAATAAGCCAGGCACCAGGGCCCAGAGCCTGCTATCATCTGGAAGCGCAGATCCACAGATGGGAGCCCGAGTGGTGGCCGCCTGCCCCTCGGAAGCAGCAGGGTGACTCAGGGATGACTCAGAGCCTCCTCTGGGGTCTTCCCTTCCTGTTCCCTCCCTGCTGTCCGCACAGTCGCCGCGAGGTCCCTAGTGCTCTGAGAAACAGCCTCTGCAGGGAGATGGAGGACAGAAAACAGCGCTTGTCCTCCGCCCAAGGGAGGCTCAGCCAAGCTCAGGTGAGGACGTTACTCGTGGCCACAGCAGGTAAGGGTTTAATTCAGCTAGTATGTAGTGAGCGCACAATATCTGTTAGGCACTGGTTTTCAAAGAAGACACGCACACAGGCAGGTCAAGGCCACGGTCGCAGGCCCCCTCTCCGAGGCCAGCACTGCCCGCTGCCCTGGCGTCTGTGGAATCACCTGTGGCCCAGCGGGCTCCCGTGGGCGTGTCACTGCCCGGCCCCAGGGCCCGCCCTTCCCAGCTCGTCCACGCAGGATCCCGCACCCGGAATCAAAGGCAGCGCCCACGTCTCTCTTGAGGATTTTCCTGACTTCACACATTTTCCTTTGTTTGCTTCCCCTTAGAGCTGCCCATTCACTTCGCCAAACATGACTTACAAATGCCCCTCAGCCAGGAGCGTGCCCTGGACACCACTTGTATGGACCGAGGACAGCGGGGGCCCTTGGCTCGAAGTGTGGCCCCAAGGAGGGGCGGACTGGGCGGCATCTTACCTTGTACATGTTGCACAGCCCGGGCCGGCTGTGGGCATGAGAGGGCAGAGGGCTCCTGCTCTGCTTGAGCCAGGGTACCTGCCAGAGGGACACAGAGTGGCCGTTTGAGTCCATGTGGGCACGCTGGCAGAGCCCCAAGTCCTCCAGCAATGTCCTGTCCTGCCCAGGCTTGGCGGGACCTGGGCAGTGAGGAGGGGGAAGTGGGAAGGAAGATTAGAAGTCAAGGGGTGTGTGAAGATGGATGGATGATGGACCAGTAAGAGGCCAGATGTTAGGGACACCACGAAGGAGAAGATGGTGGCATGATCTCCCAGGAGAGATGGATGGACGTCAGAAAAAAAGGAAGAAGAGGAAGGATTTAGGAAAAATTCTTTCCTTTAGAGTCTACTCTGGGACCCTAAAGCTGATTATGTGACCAAATTTTCCTACAATCGTAGCAGGCACCAGATGTAAGATTTCTGAGAGCAGGTAAAGAAGCATCTTCCAGACCGATGTGAGGCGCTGAGGGCTTTCTGAAGATCACCATGGAATAGACCCATTTTTACACTCAGTTTTATTTGTGGAGCTTTATGCTTTTTCTTTTGTAGCAAGTGTGTCAGCTTCTGCACTGGATTTACAAGTGGGAATCTTCCTGCTCTCGAGGTGACTGTGGCTATCACTGTGGGCGTTCTCAGTTTTTTATGGGCATAAGGACATCATTTTAAGGGTACCAGAGTGCTCAAAATCACCGGCAACACCGGGAGTCACACTTTGTCGCCGACATCCTTCCTTGTTGTTGGTGATGTTTAGGAGCTTAATAGTAACAGGAACTTAATATACCTTGACATGAGCTATGCACTGACCTTAACTCTATTGTTATAAATCTTCCTCAATAGAATTTGCTCCTAATTTAGTGTGTTTTCCCTATTCTCTTAGCTGTAAGCAGTGTGGTCGAGAGAAGAGTATTGCAGGACCAAGGTCAAGGTCTGCAGAGAGTTCCTCGCTTTTGACCTTCCACAGCAAAATGGCGCCAGAGACGGGGAGAGAGAAAGAGAGGGAGAAAGAGACAAAGACAGAGGGAGAGCGAGACACACACAAAGCTTTCTAGTGGTCAAGAGATAAAATCAAGGCAATAGGTTTCAAGAGATGTTTTGTATTGGCTACAGATGAAATGGCTTTTTAAAAAACTGGTTAACAAACAGCTGGTTATGAATGGAAATAAACAGTAGTAGGACACAGAAAACTGTCATTGCATTCTAGAAACATAACTGCAACGTGAACACACCAGGGTGTCCAGAGGCAATTCTGTGGCGAGTGCATGCTTACTGCACATTTCGCAGTCGATTCTCCCTGCACCAGAGGCAGTTGCTGTGCCAGCAAGAAGGGCTGGTGACTTTAATCCATGGTAGTGGGCACTCGAAAGAGTAAGACAACTGAGTGTTTAAGTATGTCTCGGTGGTGAGCCTGCAGTGGTCTCTCTCCTGATAAGGCCTGGGTGTCCCCACAGGGAGGGAGGCTCTCACGAGGGATGTACGGGCAAGTCCACGTCATATACTTGGCCAAAAGGCAAAGAAGAATTTTCTAATTTATTTTCCCTCTACTTAAGAGACTGTCCCTTCTTAATGAAGAGGACCATCTCTTTGACACATCTGCAGGCAGCTCTGGGGGGCAGGTGTTAAGCCCTTTCTCCTATCACACCCCGACTTCTTGGGTGCTGGCCATGCCACATGGGGCAGGCAGGGGCTGGGGCGGAAAGGAGCCCACAGCTCTGAGACGGGGGCCGGCCCCCACGGAACTGACTGGCATACAGCAAACACAGCCTTCACCCTGGCCTCCCCAGCAGCCCACCCTCCCCAGCAGTGGCAGCAAGAGTGAGGACAGGCTTTCTTTCCACCTGCGTGAGTGACAGTGGAAGGTTCCCCACCTCCTGTGGAGACCTGCTCGCCTGATCAGAAGGGCAGAATTTCTTCAGTAGAAGCAGCAGGAACGCGAGCAAGGCAACAGGAGGGAGGTGCCCCAACAGGAGCTGGAGGAGACAGAGGCAGGAAGAGCCTCTTATAGAAATCATGTGTGGGGCTCCCTCAGAAGAGTGCATTTTTCTTTAACTTTTTTCTTCTTTTTTACTATTTTTTATGAAGCAGGATGATTTCAGAGCATTTAAGGGTGTGGTGACAGACATAACGGAAAAACTCTAAGATAACATATTAAGCTAGAGTTTGATAAGAGATTTCTATGTTCTTAAAGGCTATATCAATTCCTTAGTGACGTCCACGTGAGCTCTGGTGAGTGGTCCTCTCCCTAATAAAGACGTCTCCTTCAGATGTCAAGCTAAGCTCTCCATCAGCCCATCAGAACTGCCTGTTACCACACGGCTGATCCTCTTACCCAAGGAAAATTGACGATGATGGAAAGCAACGCCGTACAGTGGAAATGAGCTGAAGAGGAGACGAGTTAGGACGAGGGTGTGCTGGGAGGAGGTGTTGTACAGAGGCAGGGAAGACAAATCGAAAGTAATTACACAGCGTTGCTTTTATTTCTAGTTTACCAAGGACCTCAAGCTTGCCCTTCATCTTACGCATGCACTGGCATCCTTAAGGAGAGCCAGCCCACCTCTCCCTTCCTTTCTCGAGTGCTTCTTTGACACCCTTCCGGGGGGAGCACTGGAGGGACGGGTCTCATGTGAGCTCACTCGTCAGCAAACACTGTTGAGCACACCGTGTCCCACACACTTCCCCAAACATCTGCAGGACGGGGCTTTGAGAGAAACATCAGCAACATCAAGCGGAACTAGAACAGCCATAATGGAAAGACCAGGACCCCGAACTGTCAGGGGAGAGCAAAGAATGAAACATCCACGTGTAAAAGCAAAGAGTGAGAACTGACCTCCGCGTGCAGGAGTGGCTGGTGCTCAGGCCTCAGACTCACCTGTTGGGTGTTCCATCAGGAGGCCTCGAAAATGCCAGCAACAAATGCACTTAGTAAGGGAGGGACATTGCAAAAGACAACTTAAAAAATTCACGTGCAATTAGTACACCATCCTCAGTCTGTTAAAATGTTTAATAAATGCATAAAAAGGAAGAAACATATATAAAGCGAAAGTTTATCACAAAATAAACTGGAATACAATCACTGAAGGCAATCATCATTAAATACATCAACATAATTTACAACATATCACTCATACAGAGGACGCAGCCAAATCCCCGCCAACACAGGGACATAACCCTCTAATTCAACCATAGCCTCGTTAAATGACAGTGGGCAACTGAGGCTGTGGAGTTGACAGGAGGACACAGGAACCAGCTGGTAGCTGAGCCAGGGAGATCACTGATCAATAACTGGTCAGGGGAATGATACTTCAAAAGGAATGCCTGTAGGAAATCTCAAAAAGTTTTTGTTCGGGTGCAGAAACAAATACGCCCACCACATCTGAACGTTCTCTGGTCAGATCTCTTGGTAAAATGATGCACTGAGTGACCGGGTTGTTGCCACATGGACTCCTGTTGAGAGTCCCCTGGCTCTGGGTGCGTTGCTGCACTCCTGTGGTGAACACACTCCTGTGGGGGGACACACTCCAAGCAGAAATGAGTGAGTGCACTTCCACTGGCCCTTGACTTTGGGCTGGACCCCCACACAGAGTGGAGGCCCCACTCAGACGCTTCCTACTGTGTCCTTCATGTCATCTCCAAATGTTACACTCCCCGAGGATTACAGAATATGGCTACAAGATTAGGACATCAGGTTAAGTTACTGTAGAACTAAAAATGTGTTAAGCGAAATTAAAATGCGATGAAAAACATCAGGAAACAGAACATTGTGATTCAGGAAACAGAACATTGTGATTAATTTACAGGACCCATTATACCCTTTAGCATTAAATGACAGAACTGGTTCTTTTCCCATACAACCAAAACGAGAGGCACAGAAGTACTACTGAATGCTGAATAATGGAATGCTGAGAATAGCAGGTAATAAATGGAGCTTTGAATGTAAAGTAAATGGAGAAAAGTCAGTAAAATCATCAGTATAGAAACTAGCTTTAAAAAACTCTTTATACAGATACGGAGCAATGTGAGATTGGTATGTTCTCGTTGCCCTCTTACTTGGGAATTGCCCAGGTGTTACATCACGGTGCCTAGCTTAGTTATTTCATAAAACCTTATTTCTTTGAGATGAAAAGGAACAAGAACAGTTTCTGCAGCTGGCATTCCCGGGCTTTGGCCTGTTAGGCCTGCGTAGCCGACGCCACCAGCAGTGGCGCGGGAGGGAAGCCCGTGGCGCAGGTTTGGCAAGGAGTGGCGGGGAAGGATGGCAGCGTAGGAGAGCCACCCTTTTTAACCCGACCCAACGCATTTTAATCCTCGCCCTAAATGCCTGCCCATTCCTCACAAGGCCTCACATTCCAGGGAACTGAAAAACCTGTTCCTTACAGGCAACAACACAGGCCTTCTTTCGTTCTTTCCTCTCACAACAAAGAAGCACGTTTTCTGTGAATGTGCTTTACATTTACAGCTCTCAAAAAATATGCCTCCTCAAGCAATTTATGACGCACTTTCCCTGAAGGTCAACTCCCCAGCCACACCAAGGGTGGGCGCTGTCGGTGCATTCTGGGGACTGGGGGCGGCAGCTCCACCCAGGGCCCCAGGGCCCCACCAGCTCTTAGGGGAGGGAGGGGCAGCAGGGGGCGCCAGTGGACACAGGGCCGCTGTTCCAGGAGCCATAGGCTCCATTCAGCCTTGCAGGATTCTACCGTGAAAAACCCACTCTAGACAGATAAGCAGAAAAACCCGCTTCCCCAAAACACTCGCCAGTTAGAGCACCTGCCACTCAGGCCTGTGGGCGCCCTTTATCATCCTACTACCTTAGACAATTATCTCAGAAATGGAAAATGGTGAGATGGGCTTTTATGGACAATAATCAGGCCTTTCAATTCTCTTCTTTTCTCTAGCTTCAATCCAAAGGACCTTTCTAGTATATAAAATGAGGGCTCTCTGGATTTATAAACAGAGCAAAGCAAAAATAAAAACAAAAACAACAAATAACCCCTCAGTAGTGCACACCAATAAACACCCCAGACTTCTAGGGCCATGGCGGGTGTGTCGCTGGGCGGAGAATGTGTTAAGCTCACATCCCAAGTGTTTAAAAGCAAACAAACAAAGAATCCACAATACAACAGGTGGACTGAACAAATATTGCCAGTAATCCCACTGCACCTCTCAGCAAAGACCCTCCACAGGAATGGTCTCCGGCCTGTGTTTGTAATAAGCAACTGTATCATTGTACACGCCAACTCCCCTCCATTTCTTGGGCATCAACAGGGCAAGGCTGTTCATTTTTAAATCTTCTTTATTCAACATTCAGAAGTGAACAGAATTGATTTAAACATTGTTTTTATTTTTCAAAAACCTGTGAAAATGTTTTCATCTCTTTGGATCCTTAATAATCTAGCAACACTATTTTGCAAAGTGGATGCCTACTTCTCAGACTAGAATATTTTCTTTGAAAATATTGAAGAGTATAAGAGACTTAAAGCAATAAAGGTTGTAATTTTCTACATAAAGAAAAACATGCATATGTATATATATATCCATTTTGAAATAAAGTCACAATGATTGATATAAATGCTTTCACAATTTTATTTCATTTAAACCATTTTTGGTGGTATTTAAACCATTACCACCAAAATGAAGCTTGTTTTCTAACGTGCTATTCAGCTATTTAACCTTTTCTGCACAGTTTAATTATATTTTTCTTGCTCCTTGAGTTAAGCAGAATAGTTTAAGGTTTCAAAACTGGAGACACCACATGCAGATGGGGTGCTTAGCATAATAGAAAGACTTCATTAAGAAGCCAGAACCTGGTGAGGTTTGATAGCTATGCTTGAAAAGGCACCTCAGATTGAAACTAGCATTAGAAATAGGTCAGATGACCAACATTTCAGGGTGAGGGAAGACTGCCCCAGAGTGAAAGAAAATCTCTGGAAATACAGAACCAACCAGGAAATGAATTCCATAATCGCTTAATATGTATCACAGGTTATTCACAAAAAGTCACGACAATTGTCACATGAGAGATCTCAACTCGGAGTAGATGCTGGAGACATTACCAATGCCTGAAGCCTCAAGGAGCTGCACACTCGTACAAAAGGCAAACCCGACATTTATCTTCAACAATTTCATGATCTTCAATAATTTTAAGAATTATAGTTAGAGACCAAAGCAAATTGTAGATACTCCTTAACTCCACGTTGCCCAGAGTTCTTGTGATATGCTACATGACTGCTCCACACTTCACTGCAGAGCCGCTTACGTTCCTGGAGGCCTCTCAGAATAAGCCCCGTATCAGCCAGAGAACAGCTGCATCTTACACGTTCTGTGAGCACGTCCAATAAAACTGGGGCTTTTCTGAAAAAGCTCTCTCCTTCCAAAATTACCCAGGTATCCAACACTCTAAGTCATGTGACATGTTATGTATTTGCTATGGGAATGTCACGTGGAGACTGGCTCTTTAATGAAACATCAGCCACAGATGCTCTATTCACAATCAACTCCAGAAGCTGCTGTGGGAAACAGAACCACAATAGGAGCGCTTTTTCTTGCGATGTATTTTTATCTACAGAACATTTAAATAATGAAACTTCACAGATTCTATATTCAAATTAAGGGAATAACAAAATAATACAGTTTTGATTCACAGACACACTCATTTATCCCTCCACCCTCTGCCTCAAAACAACTCAGACAAAAGAGAAACTTCACTCAAGGCAAATGGAAATTTGGAGTTTGTTCAAAAGTCCTCAATTGCAGTATTGTTACAAAGCAACTAGAAGCTAGCAGCACTGAGTCCGAGAAAAAATTAGCATAACCCAATGTTGAACCCCAAAGCATGGGCAGCAGAAGCAAAATCAGCCATAAAGCCCCCAAGCATAAGACATACAAGACCCCAGAAGACAGTGCTCTTTCTGCAATGCCCACATCCACACCACCCTAGAGACGCAGAATTCAGAATGTTCTTGCATTCCTGAGCCACATCCTGATTGCAATCCCTTGTGAGGAGGAGGACGAGGGTGAGTTAAGTGGAAATATTGTAAGCAGCAACCCAGGACCCCTCCAGTGGCCTATAAACATTTCTGGCAAGGACAACGCCCTAGACAGCTAAGAGGCCGCGTCAGCATCTCCTCTAATGGCTTAGTTCACCTGCTGATTTTCCTTCCTTTTCCATCTAAACTAAAGCGGACACACATTTGCGTGCTCCTCTACTCCTCAGAGCTCACCTTGCCTGAGCCCCGCTTGGGCACACCCCTGTCACCGCCAAAGAAGCGCCCCAGGGAGTCGAGGATGCCCGTGTCTCTGTGCCTCGGGAGGAAGCCATGCCTGGCGTGATCCATGGTGCTGGCTGAGGCCAGGTACTTTGATCCGTGCCTCTGGGAGGGTCTCTTCTGTGACGCCATCACATCCAGGCCCTCCGGAGCAGCTGCACTGTCCTCTTGGATGGTCTGGAGCTCGTCTGACTCCGAGGGTCTGTCTTTGAAGGTGTTGTCCTCCCTCCCGGGGGCATCTCGGGAAAAGAGGCGGATCAAGTGGGGGCGGCCCCCTGGGTCAGCTGGGTTGGCGTCCTGCCAGGCATTCTTTGGGTCCGCTGTGCGCTTGGAGTCTGTCACCGCTGTGTCCTGAGAGGGGGTCCCATTGTTCTGGTCCACATCTGCCTCTCCTGCAAACAACAGTGAGATATGAATACGGGCTGTGCAAAGCAGAGCGCAGGACAATGCTGCTTTCTTCCAGGGCCAGTGAACTGGTTGTCTCCTACAAAATCCACAGAATGTGCGTGGGGCCCTAAAGCTACATGGCAGCTCCAGACCGCCTTTGGCAGAAACCAACCTGGACTGAGCACCCTCGTTGCGGCTCTGTGTTTCCGAGGCCCTGGGAACTGCTTCAGTTACCCAAGATTTGGCACTACAGAACGCGCACCAGGGCTTCCTGCAGAAGCGGCCTGCTGAGCGAGCGCAAACCCGTCCACATTTCCCCTTGGGGGCTGCTGCTACTGCGCCTGGGGAGTCCAGGATTGCGGGCACCTCTTGGGGCATTTCTCATCTAAAGAGCCTCTGGCGCATAAGCTAAACCTCTTGGGAGCATTTATTTGACAAAAGGTATTTTTAGTGTTCTTGGTAAAAATGGAACTTCCCACATCTTTTTGCAATTCATGCCTTAAAGAAACAGGGCATTTAGAATTCTTTAGTTTCCAGATTCCACAAGAGGCCTCTTGCATTGGAGAATTGTTTATTCAGGATATTTTGATTTGGCTTCTCCTCTGTAAGCAGCAACGATTAGAAAGTTTAAAGGGGGAATGGGGTATTTCATATTATATACCACCATCTCATAGCTTTCTACAAAAAGATAACAGTATTTCTCTCAAGAATGGCAATACATCCATTTTGCTCTCAAGTTACAAGTTAGGTTTAAACGAACATCATTTAGTTAGTCTCCTCTCCAAACTTTATTATTTATCTACAGAAAATGTGGGTTTACTTACATTTCCTGTAGTCCCACCCATCCATCTAACCAATCTGTTCACTGATATTTACCCAATAGCATCCATCCATCCATTCATCTATCTAGCCACCCATCTATCTACCCACCCAGCCATCCAGCCACCCATCCACCTATCCAGCCACCCACTCATCCATCCATCCACCCATCCATCCACCCACTCACCCATCCATCCATCCATCCACCCATTCATCCATCCACCCACCCATCCATCACCCATCCACCCACCCACCCATCCATCCATCCACCCATCCAGCCACCCACCCATCTATGCACCCATGCAACCACCCATCCACCCATTCATCCATCCACCCACCCATCCATCTACTCACCCATCCAGCCACCCACCCAGCACCCACCCATCCACCCATCCATCTACCCACCCATCCATCCACCCACCCATCCACCCATTCATCTATCCACCCATTACTTACTGATGTACTGTTCTAGATGGATGAGATGTGGTCCTTGTCTCATGAACATAGATGTAAATGAATGTTATGAGAGGAATACTGTCCCCCAAAATGGCATGTCCAAGTCCTAACCCCTGGTACCTATGAATGTGACCTTATTTGGAAATAAGGTGTTTTGTAGGTATAATCAAGTTAAGATGAGGTTGTACTGGGGTAGGGTGGGCCTGATCCAATGACCAGTGTCTTGATAAGAAGAAGAGGATTAGGACACAGACACAGACACTCAGGGAAGAGGCCATCTGATGATGGAAACGGACTGGAGTGATGTGTCTACAAGACAACGGACACCAAGGGTTTCCAGGAACACCAGGAGGTAGGAGACACGGAACAGACTCTCCTCTAGAGCCTTCAGAGCCAGCACGGCCCTGCCGACACCTTGATTTCAGATTTCCAGCCCCCAGAACCGTGAGATAAGAAATTCCTGCTGTTCACCTAGTCACATAGTTTGTGGTACTTCGTTGAGGTAGCCACAGGAAATGGATACAATGTACAGTTTCATATCAAGTATGATATGAAAGAAAACAGAGCAGGTGAGGGGCATCAGGAAGGCCCCTTGAGGGAACATCGGATGAAATGAAAGAGCGGCCATGTGAGGACTGGGGGTTGGGGTGTTTCTGCAGAGGAGAAGGACACCCAACAGGAGGTCTGGGCAGGAATAAGCTTGGCATGTTCACACGGGAGAGGCAGAAAGGTCGAGAGCCTGAGCGAGCTGGTGCAAGGCCTGAGGTGAGAGGGAGTGGGCGAGCGGGAGGATGGTGGAGGGGAGAAGGTGAGGTGGAGGATGGTGGGGGGAGAAGGTGAGATGGAGGATGGTGGGGGGAGAAGGTGAGGTGGAGGATGGTGGGGGAGAAGGTGAGGTGGAGGATGGTGGAGGGAGAAGGTGAGGTAGAGGATGGTGGGAGGGAGTGGGTGAGTGGGAGGATGGTGGAGGGAGAAGGTGAGGTGGAGGATGGTGGAGGGAGAAGGTGAGGTGGAGGATGGTGGAGGGGAGAAGATGAGGTGGAGGATGGTGGGGAGGTGAGGTGGAGGATGGTGCAGGGAGGAGGTGAGGTGGAGGATGGTGCAGGGGAGGAGGTAAGGCGGACGATGGTGGAGGGAGGAGGTAAGATGGAGGATGGTGGGGGAGGAGGTGAGGTGGAGGATGGTGGGGGAGGTGAGGTGGAGGATGGTGCAGGGGAGGAGGTGAGGTGGAGGATGGTGCAGGGGAGGAGGTAAGGCGGACGATGGTGGAGGGGAGGAGGTAAGATGGAGGATGGTGGGGGAGGAGGTGAGGTGGAGGATGGTGCAGGGGAGGAGGTGAGATGGAGGATGGTGCAGGGGAGGAGGTGAGGAGGAGGAGGTGCACAGGGCCCTGGGCCGGACGGCACAGGGCTTTGAGGGTCAAGGCAAGGAGCTGGCCTTTTCTCTGAAGAGCAACCAGAGACCACTAAGGGGGTGTAGACGGGACTGGACTTCAAGGTAGAAGATGGCTGGGCCTGCAGGCGAGCACAGGTGCAGGCGAGCACAGGTGGGAGGGACTGCTGTCCATGGGAGAGATTGGAGGGTGGCCAGGGTTGTGCTCTGGGGGCTGGGAAGGGGAGGGATCTGAGGGTTGATTGCACATAGGGGTGAGGCAGGGTCATTTCCTCTTGTTATACATATTTGTGGAAGTTTGTATATCTACAACACATACTTCCACAAATACATAAACAACAAAAAGCAAATGATTCTACACTTTCGACAAAATCATAGGAGTCAAAAGACTGTCCCATGAATGACACATCATGCAGTCAATATACTGACCTATATTGCCAAAGCAGAGTAACTTACTCCCAACAAAGATCATAAACGTTTGCCTGTGACAGAGTGCAAGGCAAACAGCGGGAACCAGGAACACAGTAACCTTATTCACACTCCTGAGACTGCATACGGCTGTCAGGTGCTCAGGTGTGCCTAATGCCAGCCACTCTACATGCCTTAGAAATCTGTCACTTAGAATATGGCACATCTTATACGACCCCTGATTAATTCAACCACATTAGAACACGGCATTTATAATGTATCTATTAAATGCCTCACTGCATCGCAGCAACATAAAAATGCAACATGAAGAATATCAGGGCAGCAGAAGGCTGTAGATTTTTGCAGGAATGCAATGCTAATTTATAGGTTGCAACAGAAATAGAGCCTGATTTTCTAGCTATGCTTTATATTCTGTGGCTAATATAAATTAATGCAAATGTGAAAGGAAAACAATGGCGACATTGTACATGATTAAATGCATTAACAAAACACAGGCGCATCTGAATACTAATATTTTTACAACAGTTGGGCCTTGTGTCCCTGAATACTGTTATTTGTGAGGCACAGAAGGGCATTTGTGTCCCAAAAGTAGCTTCTCCCAGCACATAAGGAGTACGGGGAGAAGCTGGATCCGTGGATGTGCAGCATTTTTGGTGGGGACAAGTGCTGTTTTAATTTGCCAATTAATACCAGCTTTAATCAAATTTAAGCCCCATGTCGAGTTTTTATCTAGACTATAATTATGGAGCAGAGCATTCAGTACACAATTTGTGAGGCATGGATCTGCTTCAACCAGAACATGCACTTACAATACTCTCTCTATTACTGTTCAAATTCTACAGGAATTTGCAAGAAAACTTCTTAAAAAAAACCCCACCTCAATCTAATTTGTAGAAGGAGCCCCAGAAAACTGAGATGGGAAATGTCCTGGGCCTTTGAAGGTAGTGATGCTAAAATCA
The DNA here is from genome assembly GCF_057802395.1 of Ceratotherium simum simum. Taxonomy (NCBI): domain Eukaryota; kingdom Metazoa; phylum Chordata; class Mammalia; order Perissodactyla; family Rhinocerotidae; genus Ceratotherium; species Ceratotherium simum. Next base: position 61,814,111 of record NC_141913.1, read on the forward strand.
CAGAATGGCCCCCTGGGACTTCTCTGAGAAACAGGGAAGCTGTCATTCACTCGAGAGTGGCTCCTGGAGCAGAAACGCCCACCAAGCGGCATGGTGATACTGGGGGACGTGTTTACTATTTGACGAGACTCACAGCTGTCGCGGCCGGAGGGAGGCTCCGGCGGAACGTCGCGGCAGCACCATTTGGGCCAGTGCATCTGTGCTCCCCACCGACCTCACCCCGGCAGGCAGGGCGTCCCAGGTCCCGTGGCTTCTCCCTTTGGATTACTTCTCACGAGACTGCCTACGACCACCTCTTCCTTTTTCTTTTCCTCTCTTTTGCCCCCTTGTGCCAGGGTGTGCTACGTCATCATTGCTAACCTCCTCTTTAGTCTCTGTCGTGAGATTCCACGGCACACGGTGGCCATAAAAGGTTCCCGGTATGAGGCCCCTGATTCGTGCCCTTAATGACCCCTCACTCTCACACCCCCAAGGACAAGCTCGTCCTCCGCTTTTCCCCTTAACCCCCAACACGCCCCAGCACTCGAGCTCTACTCCGCTTCCTTGGGCCTCTGCCGTCTTGACAAGGCTGCTGCGGCCTGCCTCCCCGTCCCGTCCTGACCCTCCCCGGGAGGCCTGCTTGGGGCAGCTGGACCAGCTTCTGCCTCTGTGGATGCAGGCTCTAGGGTGGTCAGCACCAGAGAGTGACCGTCGGCCGCAGTTCTCTTGATTGTCCCCTAGGTGCTCTTCTGTTCTCGCTAGCTGGGCGATGCCGTCTCTGAAGGCAGGGACTGCACAGGGCCGGGGGCCTCGACGGGTGCTCGGGAGGGCTCAGTGTGTGATCACAGAAGGGCTGGTGTTCACTGGGCTGTGAACCCAAAAGGAAACAACAGAATCCAAATCCCACAGTCGTCTTTGCCAGAAGAACTTAGCCATTGGCACTGCAGCTGTTAAACTGACTTGATAGACTTATTTTTAAGTGAGGATTTCCCTTCAATCCTAAAAGGCTTACACCAATGGTCTAAGGGGCTCCGGCTTGGAAGTCAATTTCAGTTGTATAATCTCATTCTTCCTGGCTATGCAGCGGTTTTGTAATATTCTGAATTTAACCAGTCAGCATGACTCTCAGGTGCCAGAATGAAGAATTTAGCTTTCCTGCTCTATTCTTTCATGAACTCCGAGTCCAAGTTCACACATTGGGGCTGCCTGCTCATGCTGAACACGGATCGTGAGCGGGACTGACCTGACAGGACGTTTCATCCACTCGAGCCCTCAGGTCTGTCTGGAGTAAACCAGAGCACGCAGAGGGCAGAGAAACAAAGCTGTGGACGGCAGAGTCCAGGGTCAGGGCCAAGGAGGGCTGGAGGTCTGCAGGGCATAACAGAGAGGGACCCTGGAGGTGACCTCACTCCCGTAACTGGCTGCTGGCCTCGAGCAGGCGGCTGAGCTGAGCTGCCCACCGGTGTGCGTAGTTATGACACAGGAAGGTGCAGCTACGTTCCCGGCTGAAACACCTCAAGGCCCCTTTCAGCAACGCACGCTCTGATCTGGAGGCTCTGAGTGTTCACCCAGTGCCCCCCCTTCCCGTAAATGCAGCTGTCTGTAGAGAGCTCCAGCAAGGAAAAGTCTTTGCTGATTGCTCACTGGGCATTTTATATGCACTATCAACAACCCTAGGAAGCAGGGAGTTTTACAAGCCTTCTTTTTTTTTGGTGAGGAAGATTAGCGCTAACATCTGCTGCCAATCTTCCTCTTTTTGCTGAGGAAGATTGGCCCTGAGCTAACACCTGTTGCCAATTTTCCTCTTTTTTCTTTAGGTAGAATGGCCCTGAGCTACATCTGTGCCCAACTTCCTCTATTTTATATATGGGACGCCACCACAGCATGGCTTGATAGGTGGTGCGTAGATCCGTGCCCAGGATCCGAACCTGCAAACCCTGGGCCACCAAAGCAGAGCATGTGAACTTAACCACTACGCCATTGGGCTGGCCCCTATAAGTCCTTTTATTCACATGAGGAAACTGAGACAGAAGAGTTTGATGGAGGAACTGACGCTAATTCCAGGTCCAAAGCTGCCTCTATGTTCTGCAAACTGCAGACTGTTTCCCAAGCCCTGGGTGCTGCTCACCGGGCCTTCTCCAGCCCCAGCTGGCTTTAACTGCAACTAGATTTTGCCTCTCAGGTTAAAATTTAACTGCAGAGATGTGATGAGTAAAACATTTCTGGATCACAGCTGCTTAACAAAGAGGGACTGACCAGGAGAGATGGAGAGACTCTCTAGAAAGCCACCCATCCTGAGATAAGAGCTCAGCCAGGGCCTCCACGTGTTAGCAACAGAGACCTGGAGGCACCCAGCGGGCTCATTGCTTCTCCAGGCCCCCGGGCACTCTGCAGGCATGGGAGGCGGCTGTGTCACCGCACGCCCTCCTGTCCCCCTGCTCACCCCCACGCATAACCGTCTATTCACAATTTACAACATCGGCTGTCGTCGGCAGAACATATTAATGACTGTTAAACACCAAAAAAGGCTGAGTTCAGGAATTCTGCAAAATTATATTGCCACTCTGACAGTTGAGGTGTCACCCTGTAACAATTTAGGAGCTCTGAGGGCAATAACTCCACGCTTGTTTAGAAATTGCCAGTCACCCATCATCTTGCTATAATCAGAAAATGACACTCATAAAATTTAAGTCCTATATTTAAATATTGCTATATTCTTTTTACCCAGAGCATATATCTTATATGCTTTATTTCATTGCATCCATGGAAGTTCTAGTCCGTGAATAACTGTCATCAAAACTGCCTCCGTGGGGCTGACCCCATGCCTTAGCGGTTAAGAGTGCACGCTCCGCTACTGGCGGCCCGGGTTCGGATCCCGGGCAAGCACTGACGCACCGCTTCTCCGGCCATGCTGAGGCCGCGTCCCACATACAGCACTAGAAGGATGTGCAGCTATGACATACAACTATCTACTGGGGCTTTGGGGAAAAAAAAAAAGGAGGAGGATTGGCAATAGATGTTAGCTCAGAGCCAGTCTTCCTCAGCAAAAAAAGAGGAGGATTAGCACGGATGTTAGCTCAGGGCCGATCTTCCTCACAAAAAACAAAACAAAACAAAACAAAAACGCCTCCGTGTGTGTGTGTGTGTGTGTGTGTGTATACATGAGGAAAAATACAGATGCCTCGGCACACCCCAGACCCAATAAATCAGAATGCCTAGGATGGTGCCTGATTTTGCCTTTTTTTAAATAGGCCGAGTGGAGTGGGTGACAGTTATTCATTCTCCAAAGAGCTGAGCCTCAGCCTCTTCACCACAGCACTACACGCGCTCAGCCACTTCCCACTTACCTACGCTCACAGCTCACAGTACTGCACGGAAAGTTTAATTTCAAAGACGCGAATGATCTGGAACCCGTCACATGGGGCTGCTGGCTGCTCAGGGCTGGGTGTTTCCCACCCTCGATCCTGCTGTGTGCCGAGAATGCCCCTTGTCAGAGGCTGCCACCTGCCTCCTCCTGGGGACAGCACTTCCTGCCACTGTCGGGGCTGGAACTCGGTGCTTTAACACCTGCGGGACGACCCGTGGGGACGGCTCTACCATGTGCAACACTCACACGCAGGGTCTGTCTCCAGGAGGGAGATCAGCATGAGCTCGGGCACAGCTTTCTCTTCTGGGTTTGCACCTTTCTCTGAATGCCAGAGGTTTTCAGGTCATCGTGAGTAGCAACTATTTAGTTACTCAGAGCATGACCACATTGCTCACAAACCAGAATAAAACTTAATACAGAAATCATCTCTGTGAACACAAGTCACTCTGTTAAATTTAAGTATAAAATAAAAAACTTCCAGATGTAAGTGTTCTTCTTTTCACTACAATTAATGTATGCTTTCTCCTATGATGAGAGATTGAAACATTGGACCTAATGGGTCATCCAACTCTAATTTCATTAGGAAAGTTTAATAAAATTTCATATTCATGGCTGATCAGATCTTCGATGAGACTGGAAACAATGAAAAATGATCATCGTTCAGCTAATTAGAGGTTTTCCCAACAGTGAACTTTAAACATGTGCAGTAGAGGCTTAGCCCACCATGAATCATCATTGTTGGCTTATTTTATTTATAGGCATCATTCCCATCTTAATAGGGGGTTCTCAGACTTCACGGACCAGGAAAATGGTAAAAATTAGGGGTAAGGATGATGGGTGTTCATACTGCCATCTCAGGACTCCAAGAAGACTTTATTTTGCCAGCTAAGACATCCAGAGACAGCACATAACTACCAGGTAGTAGCCCAGAATTTCACTAAAGAGAGAAGGAGGATGCTGGTGTCAGAACGGGACAGGCACCGTCTCAGAATAAAGGGTTGTGGGACGCACTTAGGTCGCTTTCAGACCCTCCTGCCAAGAGGCTGCATCTGTCCACACCTCCCTCCTGTGGTGTCCATCCCGGCGAGTGACCTCCTGGTGGGGGCAGGGCTGGGAAACATTAGGAAGCCCCAGGTCTCCAACAGACCTGAAATTCGATTGAACCCCCCGCCCTGCAAAGATCCCAAACCCCGCAGATGGCCCCGCCTCTCCTTCAACTCACGGTTCTCCTTTTGCCACCAACCACTCATCCATCAGATATTCTGACAGAAAATAAAATTTGTTTATTCATTTTGAGGGATCAGATGCACTGGTTTCACCCACATTTTAACCTTTATTTTAAAACAATTGTTTTGGGGGGCAGATCTAGTTAGGTCTACAGACCAGACCTACAATTTTAGTTCTGTTGAGTATTTTAAGTTCCTATAAAATTACCAAAAAGAAAACAACAACAAAAAACCCCATAGTCACCAAGTCTGTCCTCCACCACAGGGACTTTTCACCCAGGAACTAGGACATTTCCTGGCTCAAAGACATGGATTCCCAGCTTATCGTCCTTGACGCTTCCTCCCAGTGGGTCTGACGTACACAGTATGCCCGGACACAATCTCAGAAGCCCCACAGAAGCCCACCCCACATCGCTTCCCCAGTACCTTTCATAGGGCCTGAAGGACAGACGACTAAGGAAATGATGAGATTCATAAAGGTAGCATTCAAGCAGCTAGAAGCTCGTAGCAGCCCAGGAGATAGTCAGAAGGCTCATGAACGGTTAGCAGGCACTCTGTTGTCTCAACCTTTATTCTCCACTTTTGGCAACCCTGCTGTTGTGTCATATGGTACCTGAGGCATAAATTACTGGAAGGACACCGAGAACGCAGGGACCCTGCGTGGAAAAAGTTCTTCCTGGGCTAGAGAGGGCATCCACACAGTGATGGGGATGCGGGCGCCGGACACTCGGGTGACTTTCGTCTAAGTACACAACGGCAGAATTCAGAGGAGCTGTATGCCCTGTTGTCCTGCTACACTGAAAGGTTTTCTCCTCAAGTGATTCGCAATCTGGTTTCCTAGCTTACAATCCCTTTAGGAAGTATTATCCAAAAGTAAATCCATATATCCAAATGCACCAAAATGTGCTATTTTTCATAATTGTTTAGATTAATCCTTAGTTTCTAACTCAAAGCAGCAGCATGGACTAAATTAAAGAAACTATCATTGTGGAATGCACAAAACAGAGGAAATCTTTAATCATTTGGTCTTCAATTCGGTGTTTTTAAACTCATGCTTTTTTAACTTATACTTTTCTTCCACTTTTTTTCACGGAATGGTACATTAAAGATTATTGACACTATCAAAGCCGTTGTACAATCTAGATTTCCACAACTGACCCTATTTCAAGCCCTCTCTTGCTGGGACAAGTTGACACAGCAGAGTAAGACTATGTACACCTAAGTTCAAGTCCGTCAGAGCAGGCGACCTGGTATCAGGAGAAGAGAGGGAACCTGAAATCACACCCCATTCTTCATAGTCAAGAACATCTTAAGGGATACAGAGATGGTTGTAGAGAGCTGAAGAAAGTTATCCAATACTTCAGCCCATTGTGGAGGAGATCCTATTTCCAAAACACCAAGAGAAGGTGCTATTGTTTCCTATAGCCCAGAAAAACCATACAAAAACTCAGAACTCTAAACTGAAATAGACACTAACTTTCCTCAAGTGGTCCTTCTAAATTCTGATTCTCAATTGGCTTCTGTTGCTGGGAAGGTGGTTGGATTTTTACCTAAGGCAGCCCTGCAGATAAGCAAATAACTCCCTAGAGCCTACGAACATGGCCGCCTGCCTGCCGATCCTCTGATGCCCTTCCTGCACCTTCAGGGCCTCCCGTGCCCGTCCCCTCCGAGCCTGCCCATCAATGATGCTCAGAACATCAGCTTCCTGCTGCAGGAAAATGCTCCAATTCCCCACCAGCAGACGTTCCAGGAAAGCTAAAGAAAAAGCCGGCAGATTGTTACATTTGCTTAGACCTGAGGCCTGGCCAGATTCTCATGTTTGTCGACGGTATGAAATTGGTCATTTACTATCCAAACAAAATGTGCAGGTTACTTTTCTATCAGTGAGGTGCTGACGTATGTTATCTGATAGAAGGATGTCTTGTCCCATTTGACATGATAAGCTGCAGAAGAAAGCTGGGCACCAGTTCTGTCGGCCATCAGCCCCTGTCCACCCCGGTAGGCACTGCAGGCACCGCACGTGCAGCCAAGTGTGTGGCTCTGCTGGGCTCTGATTAAACACGGATCATGCGTCTCCCTGACTCAGTTTCCATGGGAAAACCAGGCACTGGCTGCAGAGAGCAGGCCTGCAGCCTCTGCACCAGGGACAGCCTGTACGTGGGAACCTGGGCTCGGCCCACGCACTCAACTCCTGTGCAGCAAATGAAGACAGGTGGGGTCCCCATCCTGCAAGGGGACAGCCTGAAATCCACCTGCCACAAACCTGGCCACGAGGCTCAGTGCCCTGGACAGAACCTCACGCTAAAACGATGGAGACAAGCGTGTTGTCCAGAGGGGTAAGGGCGAGAGGGAGTTGTGTGCTAACAGCCCACAGTTGTGCTTGGCTGGCCATGCTGGTTTGAGAAGAAGGGGCTCTGGTGGTCCCTGCGTGTCTCCGACCAGGCTGGGCTGGCTGCTCTCTGCAGAGGAGCCCACAGTGGCCTTGGGCCCTATGAGCCACAGAATTTGCCAGTGTAGGCCAGGGCCGAAGAGGACCCTCCTTGTTTGTGGAATACTTCTGTCCCTGGCACGCTGTGCTTAGGGTCACCAGGGAGGGCGAAGGAAACAAAAAGGCCCATGGTGTGGCCCGTGGATGTGCTATGGCAGAAATTCTGTATCTATGAGAGGCATGCGGCCACCCGCCAAGCTACCCGCAGAGATTACTTTAAAACTTTTCCACAAACGAATCTTATCAACCCACCCATCTCACACGAATGCCTCCTTTGTGTACTCAGAACATATAGTATTTATTTGCTCGAAATAGCTCACTCCTGAACCCTCCCACAGCAGAGATGGGGTCATGGGAGAGGCAGCCCCTGTTTGGAGGGAGTGGCGAGGAGGGTCGGGGCCAGGGGCTCCATGGGGAGTCTGTACCTCATGGGGCCTGAGTTTTTTCATCATATGATGGGGATGACGGTCCAAACACCCAGCTTCCCAAACACAGTTGGTGTAAAGATAATGAGATGTAAAATAAAAAAGCCCAGTATTCACATAGATTCTGCTCCATGTGCAACCTCAGGCGATTCTCACAGTAACTTTGTACCGACAACGAACAGACCCAGAGGCTGCAAGATTCCCCCAAGAAAGGGCATCACGGATTCCACTATGAAGTGCTGTACAGAGGGGAGTGCATAAGTGAAAAAATGTACTCCTACCTCTGCGTCAGTTTTACACAGTGGGTGCTCAATAATGCTACTAGAATTAAACTGACTTTGGACTGCAAGACCAGAGGTCTGCTGGAGTCACACCCAGCTGACTCTGATTCTTGGTTCTACCACCTACTATGTGACCCTGACCAAGCGATTTAATCTCTTTAAGCCTTGGGTCCTCATGTGCAAAACTGGGTGAAGAGTTGGAGCTCCTTCGAAGTATGGTTCTGACGAGTACCGGGGTGTACATAATAAAGTGTTCTCAGCACTGGTGCACAGAGAATGCTCAGGGAGGGCTTTTGTCATTGTGGCTATTATTATATTTCTAAAAATAGGCTGGGAAAACTTTATACACAGGAGTAAGATTCTATACCTTTTCTATCTGTCCATGCACCCACCCATCCATCAATTCATCCATGCATACATGCATCCCTCCATCCACCCACCCATCCATCCATCCATGCATCCTTCTACTTATCCATCCAATATTCATTTTGTGCCTTGTGTTAGCTAGAATTCTAAGAATGGCCCCAAATAATCCTCACCCTTGTACAATCCCCTCCCCCTGAGTGTGTGGAACCTGTGAATATGATGAGGTATCACTTGTGATTATGCTATGTCATATGGCAAAAGGGAGATTATCAGGCACTGTTATTCCAACCCCGGGAACCTTTTGAAGGCAGAGAGTTTTCTCCAGCTAGTAGCAGCAGTGGGGGTCAGAGAGACTCTCATCTGAGCATGAGAAGGATGGGAAGTACCATTGTTGGCTTTAGAGATGAAGGGACGGCATGCAGGGTGCAGAGAGTGGCCTCTCGTCACTGAGAGTGACCCCGGCTGACAGCCAGCAAGGAAACAGGGGCCTCACCTCTACAACTGCACAGAACTGAATTCTGCCAACAGCCTGCATGAGCCTGGAAGTGGATTTCCCCCCGAGCCTCCAGGTATGTGCCGGACCTGGCTGACAGACTGACGTCAGCCCCGTGACCCTAGGCAGAGACCCCCGCTGAGCCCGCCTGGCCTTCTGACCACAGAACCGGTAGCTCACAGATGGGTTTTGCTTTAAGCTGCTGAATGTGTGGTGACAAACCCACCGACTAGGGACTCGGGTGGGCCCAGCGGTCTGTGTGGTACAAGCCCTCAGGGGATTCTGACCACGAGCACCTCCGTTTGAGACTCACTGCTCCCGTATGTGGTGTGTGCTCAATGAGTGTCTGTGGGGAAAGAAAGCCCACGGGAGGCTGTGACAGCGGCTCTCAGGCTTGGCTGCCCGTGATGATAATCGGGGCTCTCTCATAGGCTCTCAGTGCCCTGGCCCCCAGAACAATTACACAGAAGTCTCAGAGCAGGGTGAGGTGGTGGGAAAGGAAGCCCAGAGAGAAAGTGTTTCGAGAAGTGTCACCAGGCTTCACGGCCATAGAGTGGCAGGAGTTGTGGTCACCTCCCCCACGGTTTCCTGATTCATCCAGGGACTTTGTATCATTCCTGATTCATCACCTTCATGGACAGAACGGATTTCACTGAATGAAAACCTGTCTATCCTCCACCCCAGTGGACATCAGAGCCCAGTGGACATCAGAACCACCCAGAAGCTTTTATAACTGGCATGTGTTGAAGCCCAGGCTTCAGCTGGTGACTCTGACTTAAATGGAGCTGGCCCAGGCTTCACTTTAGGTTCCCGAGCTGAGTCAAAGTGTGAAAACTTCAATATGTAAAAAGATTTAAAGGAACGGTGGAGGAAATACTGGGCTGATCCCTTTGAATTTTCCCCATTTCCCTCTCTCCCAAAACTTTAGTGACGTCAGAAAATAACCACGAAGGTAAAGCTCAAGGGGTCACGAGGGGCTGCAATCATTCTAGAAAACCTTAAAGAGAAATGGAAAGATCCTCAGAACAAAGGAGCAGCCCAATGCACCACGGGCATCACCTTTAAACCCGCCTTTGCCCGGACCACAACTTCAGGACCAGCTTTCCAGGGTGAGCGGACATTATGTCCAAGCTCCTGGCAATGCCTTCAGCTGGGTCATCCTCTCCTGAGAGGAGCCGTCTGTCTCCTGGTTCATGACTTTCAACGGCCACCCCAGCCCGACGTGCCTTCGCTCACCTTCATCATTCTGACTCATTTCAGCCCTTCGTCCTGTTGTGATCCTAACGGGCCTGAGGTCCTCCAGCTGTCATGTGATCTGCAGCAGTGTTTGTGATGTGAGAGGCAGAAGCTGCGCCTGAATTTCTGACGTCTGAGAAAATCCATGTCATCAGATCTGTGTGTTCACTCCCTGAGATTCAGCACAGGAGGCTGGGCTGGGAACGGTTGGGAAGAACCCCATTCCTCGGTGAGAGCTCGGGCTGTCACCCTCCCACCAGCCCTTGAGCCTCCGCCGAGCCGCCCAGCGCAGCTCAGAAAGGCCAGCTCAGCCAGGACTCGAGGTCCGGGCGTGCCCAGAGTCTCTCTCGAGCAAGGGGCCTCAGCCGGGGCACTTCACCAGGCGGGGCAGCCTTGCCTGGCTCTGGGCTGTCTCAGTCCACCCCCACCCCGGGCACAGCTCCCGCTGTCCTCCCTGGGGACCTAGGAGGTGTCCACCCGGTTTTTCCTTTCATGGGATAGAAATGCCACAAATTGGGGCCGGCCCTGTGGCTTAGTGGTTGGGTGCACACGCTCCGCTGCAGGCGGCCCAGGTTCGGATCCCGGGCACGCACCGACACACCGCCTGTCCCGCCATGCTGAGGCCGCATCCCACGTACAGCAACTAGAAGGATGTGCAGCTATGACGTACAACTATCTACTGGGGCTTTGGGGGGAAAAAGGAGCAGGATTGGCAATAGATGTTAGCTCAGAGCCGGTCTTCCTCAGCAAAAAGAGGAGGATTAGCATGGATGTTAGCTCAGGGCTGATCTTCCTCACAAAAAAAAAAGAAAGGCAGAAGGGGGAAAAAAAATAAAAATTAAAAAAATTTAAAAAATTAAAAAAAAAAAAAGAAATGCCACAAATAAAAGCTCAAACACGTGCCCCAGACAGCCTGACGTCTTTGGAGGTACGCATACTCACACACTTACAGCAAACGTGTGTGAGTGGTGCCCACGGGGGCGGCCTCGGGGGGTGTGGGCGAAGATCAGGCCAAAGCGGGAGATCCAAGCGCCGAGCTGGTGCTGATCGAGGTGGGCGTGCGCCAGAAGCGAGGCTGAGAGAGACTCAGCCCTGTCGGGCTCCCAACCAGCCCTGCCAAAGTCATTTTTAAGAAAAGAGGAAAATATCGCAAAAGCAAAAGTGACGTCTTTTCTTGGAGGCAGTGTGGAGTGGTGGCCCACGGACTGGAATGCTGCAGAAAGGGCAGGCGGGCCTGCAGCCGCTGGTGCTCCCGGTGCTGGCAGAGACAAGGGTCACAAAAGTGGGAGAGAAAGCGGCGGTGCGCTGCAAGGAGGCTTCAGAGAAAGGTACTCCCTGGGCGCTGCCCGGGGTTTCCTCGCTGTGGGGTTTTGGGAAAGACGACCCCCTGCGGGGAGGTGGTGGGCAGTGAGGAGTAAGTAACATGTGTGACAACGTGTGCGGATTCTCCTGCTCCCCATTCCTGTACTCTGCTCTGCTCCTCCTGTGGGTGCGTGCGTGTGTGCATGGGCACGTGTGTGTACACGTATATGTGCGTACACGTATGTGTGCGTGTGTGTGGGCACACGTGTGCTGGGGGACGGGGCAGGAGGGGGACTGGGCGTGCCAGGATCACGTTTGTGCTTCCACACTGCTAGAGGATTCAGCCCTGTCGGGAAATTAACACTGGAACAGAGGTTTGTTTTCTTTTACTAGTTTGGAGACAGCAGAGAGAGATCTGGGGAAACACTAGCTCTATGGTTCCTGTCCTTCCTGTCTCCCAAGCACCCCCCACCTCCCTCTGGTCTTCCCAGGCCACTCCCCCACCCGCCACGAGGCTCAGGCCACCCTGGACTAACCTCCCACGGGGACTGCCCTCCATGGGTTCTCTTGTGCCCTCAGGAGCCCACGGGAGCCCATCTCCCCGACATCCTGAGTCTGTCTGGTGGAAGCTGTTCGTCCTCCCGGCCTCATTGACCTTGGGGCTACATGGGGGGCCACCCTCTTCCCAGCCTGCTTTCCCGCCTTCCAGACTCTTCTTCCCTGGATCTCTTCTCTGAGGCTCCTGCCATCCAGTCACGGCCGCCATCCCTTGCCCTCCACACCGCCTGCCCTAAGGCTCCAGCACCCTGCACACTCCGTCCGTCCTGACTGTCCATCAACTGCTCACTCAGCCATGTAACTCCCAGACATGCTGCAGCCCGGGACCCGCCCCTCCTCTGCTTGACCTCGGCCTCGTTTGGAACTGCTCCCCTGGAAGCCCTGGAATCCCAGCGTCCCCGGCGCTGACCACAGCCTCCAGGTTGTCTGGCTCTGACTCCTCATGTGTCACTTCCATCCTGGGTCTTCCAGCCGTGGGCCTTTCTCCAGCTGTGGGCCTTTCTCCTGAGTGAGCGCCCCCACTGCCCCCGCTCTTCCCCACACGTCCTCCACCACCAGCTCCAACCTCTGGTCCAGTTTCTTGCTAACGTGCTCCCTCCCGAGCCCAGAACCTGGCTCATGACACTCTTCTCTAGCTCCTGCAGAGAGCAAGGAATCACAACTGGGCAGGCAGGTGCCATGGCACACAGATAGCATCCATCGCAGATGGTCCCTCGATCCTGCCCGGGCCCCAGTCCCCTCCTCCATCCCCCACAGAAAGCCCTTTAAGCCTCATCACTTTCCTCAAGACCCAACTCCATGCCCCACAACTCCTGTCACAGATGAAGGCAGGATTCCCCAATGGACACACTCATCTGTGTCCACACACTTTCTCTCACACTCCTTTTGTCCTAAACTGAGGCTACTTCTCATTTTTAATGCTCTGTGTCCCACCTATGACGTAGGACATCGCTCTCCTTCTTCAAGGAAACTGATGGGTCACTCATCTCTGCCACTGCCTTCCTCTGAGCACATAAACACACAAAGGCACCTGTCCTGAGTTGGATGGTGTCCCCCCCCCATTCATATCCACCCAGAACCTGTGACTATGACATTATTTGGAACTAGGGTCTTTGTAGACGTTATCAAGTTAAGAGGAGGCCACACTGGATTAGGGTGGGCCGCAACCCAATAAATGTTGTCCTTATAAGAAGAGAGAAATTTGGACACCGACACACAGGGAGAATGGCTCGTGATGATGCAGGCAGATGAGAGATGCTGCCACAAGCCAAGGAATGCCAAGGATTGCCGGCAACCACCAGAAGCTGGAAGAATCAAGGAAGGATTCTTCCCTAGAGCCTCCAGAGAGAGCACAGCCCGGTTCACACCTTGATTTTGGTACGTCAAGCTCCAGAACTGTGAGACAATAAACCTCTGCTGTTTTCAGCCACCCAGTTTGCGTTAATGTGTTACAGCAGCCACAGGAAGCGCATGCAGTGCCTTCTCAATCCCACCCTCCATTCACAGTTCTAAGAATATCAGGTACTTGCTGTCTCAACATCCTCACCCCTTACTCATGGCCATCAATCTCTGCAACCTGACCCCCGTTCACTGACGATGCCGAGACAATGACAACAGTAAGAGACAACGGGAGGTCTCCTCCAATGACAGCCACACCCAAGGGACTCGCTTAGTCAGCATTCTACACCGCACCCCCCCCCGCCCTTCCCCCACCCCAGTCTGGACTCCTTTAAAGAAGCGCAGTGCTGTGACCACGTGCTGGTCTGCTACAGCTCCTTCTCCTGGCTGGTCCTCCTTTATCTCCAGCGTAGGCTCCTGGGGGCTTCAGCTCCTCTTCTCCGCCATTTGCTCCAAGGACCCCAGGATATTATGTTTTCAGGCCTCTCTGTCAGCTCTTCCCAAATTGTTTCCTAAAACACTGCATGATGTTAAAGATGCCCTTCAAAAAAATATTGCTCTGTGGTTAAATCACTAGGGAAGTATTTCTGTATTTTAAGACATTTCAGAGGCTTTACCACGCACAGTCTAGGACGCAGCATCTCCAAGTTTATCCACCATGGAAGCATATTTTCACTGGATACTTATCAACACTCTAAGAATAGGTTCTAATGAGCAGTCTGTGAAATGCTATTCTAAATCTTTGCCCAGGTTTCTTTTGCGTTCTCAGGGGCAAATTCTTACTGATTCTTTCCTTGTCCTCAGACTAAGTTGGCTATCAATCCCGTGGGCTTCCACAGTGACTGACCCTGCTGATGCCCTGGAACTCATGCCTGGCATTCTAAGTGTCTATTCACCCACACATCACTCCCCAGAGCCCTTTAGGATCATCTTTATCTTTCTGTGCTATGGTCTGAATGTCAGTCTCCCCCGAATTCCTAGGCTGAAATGCTAACCCCCTAAGTGATGGTATCAGAAGGGCATGAGGGTGGAGCCCTCATGAGTGGGATTCGTGCCTTATAAAAGGGCACAGAGGTAGTCGTTCCTTCCACCATGTGAGGGCACAGCGAGACGTCTGTGACCCAGAAGAGGCCCTCACCACCATGCTGGCACCCTGATCTTGTACTTCCAGCCTCCAGAACTGTGAGAAATAAATTTCTGCTGTTTATAAGCCATCCAGTCTGTGGTATTTTGTGATAGTAGCCCGAATGGACTAAGACATACTGGAACGCCAGGCACATAGCAGATGGTCAATAAACAGCTCTGAGTATATAAGACAATTACATTTTCACTAATCTGTTCATACTGTTTTCCTGTTTCTTGGTTCAAAATGTGCTTCTGTCAATGATATGAACCATCCATTCAATACCTCCAATAGAAACCAGCCTTATGAAGGCACGTGCCCTCTCGTTACTAGAATGTGAAATGTGTGTGGTCCATGAAGAGCTGCACCTGTCTCTCGATTTGTCCCAACAGCAACAAGAGTCACTGCAGGCGATGCAGACACCGCCTGCTGACGGTTCATCATGCTGCAGGTGAGGCAAGGAAAGCTGAGGCCAACTCAAGAGAGCAAACAGGAGAAGGAAACGCTGTGAACTTGGTCACTGAAGAAGATCACTGCAAATTCTAAACACTCTGGGGGAGTGAGTCCATCAGGAGAGATCCTTAGAGCAATAGAAACAAACACTAAACCCTAAAGTTAAGATTTAAAAAGATCAGGCCCTGCACCTTTATTTTGTGAAACTTCCACTTATTTTGACGTAAGTTAAAGAGATTAGAGCTAAATCTAAAATAAGATATATTTGAGAAAGAATACTTTACAGAAAAATAATCGTCATAGTATTGAGAGGAATGTTCCAGAATAAACACGCTGTGATGAAAGCACTACACCACAAGCATCACTGCTTAAGAATTCTGTCAAAATGGGATGGACTCTGCTGCTTTTCTGTGCAAGAAAATGCACCCTAAGAATGTTCTGCCCTGAGAACTTGCTAGACAGGCTCTCATTAAGCCTCAAAGCATTTACCCAGTAGAGCAAACAGGAACATCAGCTCTTGGGACAAACTGAAGGACGAGACAAAGGCAGAGGAGGCGAGGAGGAGATAAGGATGCTTCTTGACAGGCATCCTATTTCAGGGGGGGCTAAGCTTAGAGAGCACTCGGGTATCGTTCCCAAGGACACCGTTTCCAGGGGTGTGTCCAGGTTTCAGGACGGAGACCGGCCAGAGGCAGAGAGAGAGAGATCACTGGAGGGGCTGTTTTCCACAAAATTCCCAAACACCGATCCTGACTCTCTAGTTGAGGGTCCACTGAGCAGGATGGAGGAGCTGATTCTGTGGGTTCTCCAGGGGAGACAACAGAAATTAATCAAGAACAGACCCTCAAGGGAAGTTCTAGCACCCACGCTGATTGGTTTTTTATGACTGTGAGCAAGTGATCAAACCTCATCTTTTTACTGGAAGAATGTCTGTTCTCTCCGAGGAGAATGAAGCGCGCTCAGCCTCTCTGATGAGGCTGCCCCACGCGTCTGAGGTACCCGGGAACACACTGATGCTCAGCGGGAGCCGGCGCTGGTGACAGATGGGAAGTGACCGCACACAGAGACGGGCGGGTGACAGGCCTCCAAACTGGCCTCGAATCGAGGCATGTTAACCAATTATACAGAAATACATGATTTTGCAATAAACCACACTGCTGCATTTGCAGGTGATTTCTATACAAAGGTGACGTCACAGTAGGGAGTAATAAGGTAATCAACACCACCCCCCACTGAGAGGGCAGGCGAAGTAAATGCTAAAAGCAGTTCTTGTAAACGACAGCTTCAGTTAGCACCGGGGCGCCATAATTTAACCCAGTTATGACTCCTTAGAAGGCTATTCAGTGAATCACCCAAGGGATCACTATATTGAAGGATTAATCAAATCTGCACGTTATCTACATAGAAATTAAGAGTTTGTGCCTGAAATCTTAGTTTAAAGGAACTGGGAACACTAGCTCAGTTGAAAGGAAAAGAAACATGTTGGCAAACAACAGAACACGGGGCCAAGTTCCGAAATAACAGTTGAGAATCATAAGAGAGGCAGCCACTCCAAGAACTGACATGACTGGGGGTCTGAAGTCTACAAAGAACTTTCTGATGCGTCTTCATATTTGGTCTCATGATGCACAAAGAGCACACATCACCAACCCGATTTTACACATGAGGGGGTCAGGCTCAGAGGGACTTACTCCACAGCACACAGGAAGCAGAGACGTGAACCTAAGCTTTTTGATACCATGTTGTGTATTTTTCCCTACCATCTACAACTGGTCCTGGGAATTGGACAAACGAAAGCCCCCAGGTCTGTGACTATGTCTGTTCCACTCTCTCCTCCATTCCCAGAACCTCCCCGGGGCTTGGCACAGAGTGGTTGCTGTGTATGGACGTACACATAGGTGTATGTGAGCATATGTGTTTATGTACATATGAGCAGGTATGAAAGACACACATGCACACATATGTCTACTACTTGCTTAATGAAGGAACTATTCATCAGTGAATTCATAGGATGGGCGCTGCTGTTAGCTTTTCATGTCACATTTTTAAAGTACAAGATATTGTACAACTAGCTTATAGGCAGAGTTTTTCCTTTATATTCTCTACTGAGCAGAAATCAACCTGCTTTCACTGGTTAGCAGGGCATTTGCATCATCAGTGATGCAAAAGATGTCAGCAAACTATGCCTGCAACCAAATCTGGCTCGTCTCGTTTTTGTACAGCCCGAAAGCTAAGAATGTTTTTTACTTTCTTAAATAATGAAGAGAGAAGAAAATAGTATTTCATGACATATGGAAAGTATACGAAATTCAAATTTCAAGTGTCCACAAGTAAAGTTTTATTGGAACACAGCCACACTCACTTGCTGACAGATTATCTATGGCTGCTTCCACGCTCCAAAGGCAGAGTTGAGTATGCATGACAGAGACTACAAAGCCTAAAATATTTACTATCTTCCCTTTTACAGAAAAAGCTTGTGGACCTCTGTGATCATTTGTAATTTTAAGCTCTAAGAGCAGGAGTAATCAGTCAGTGCCGCCTTCACAGGATACAACTGATAGTTAATGCAATGCACCTTCAGGAGAAATCTGATTTTTGTGAGCCTAGAGTGCAAGAATTTACTTAACTCATTTTTTGCACCTAGAGTGCAAGAAGCTATGGTAAGATATTATTTGCACTGTTGAAGCTTTGTGGCTTGACATGTAAGGCAGTTTTAAAAATATTTGGTTTTAATTTCATGAATGAAATTAATGACAATTATTTTAAAACGAGAAGACGAATGTGTATGCTTGCCAAAAGGAGGTCAGCCCTCTGGGATAATTTATAGTTAATACATACCCCAGGGCCACTCAAGAACCTCTGCAGGAACCCAGCGGATGGAGAACAATAACCCAAACTCAGAAGGTCAATGTAAATAAAGTGAACTGCACGACCTAACCTAACTGGACGAGGTGTCAGATGAAAGCTGTTTCTTAGATAAAGAAATGCGCAAATTGGGCAGGAGCTGTGAATAAATAGTGGTAAGGAAGAAAAGGATTAGTGATTATCACTGAGAAGCTAGAGGGGAAAGGACCAGAAGGAAACTAACTGGGAAGTGGCTCTGCAGTACCTTTACTGTCATGAGAATAAACGTCTTCTACGTGACACTTCCATAAACAGAAGGTCTCACTTAAGAGAATGTAAGGCTCCGTAATCCACAGTAATGCTTGCATCACTTGTCTGCGTTTGTACAAACTGCTCTTGCACTTTGCTTTCACTGTTCTCAGAATAGGTAAATTGCTCTGGTCATTGAGGAACTTATTTATTTCTATGAAATCACATATAAATGATAAAATCCCAGTTACAGATATGAATATGCACTTACCCCACCCTCCACATATGTCCTGTACATCTTTAAGGACTGAATGTTAGAATTTTCTCATATTATCTTTCTTTTGTCTTCCTTTTCACTTCTGAAGTCTGCTAAATAATCATATGATGTAAAAGATTGTTTATTTTGGAAGAATTACCAATAAAAGACTTGCAGAAAAACCAAAGAGATTGGTACAACAGATCTTATATTAACTATTTGCAACCAGGAAAAGGAAATGAAATTTCTAGTAATCACGGCACTATAAAAAGTCAAATCTGGAGCTATTCACGGTAGAGATAAACTGGAACTAGTTCACAATAAAATGGAAATGATTATCACTTTCTATGACCTTTCTGGAATTTTTGCTTGTTGAATGCATGAATATCCAACATTTACCCACAATTGTTCCAAATGAAAGAAAGGACAGGGAGGTAGGTGTGCAGAAAGTGGTATGCTTTCTTATCCTCTCAGCCAAAGGCACATGTTCTAGAAACCGTGCCCTCGGTCTTCCGGAAAGATCTGACATTTGGCATCGGATCACTTTGCTGTGGCTTTTGCTGTCATCAAATGAAGAGGGAGGGTGAGTCCACTGTTTAACTCGTTTTGATTGGCATCCCTTCTCTATGCTAAAACATAATATCTAGTTTAATTATCACACTGCTAAAAACATTTATGCTCTTTTGTAAGTATTCAGAGAACACTTCTATCATTTGTTACCTGGAAAACCTAGTCAGAAATGGTAACCTTTTATATTTAATCTATTTTGCAGGACAGGCCTAATCCACGGTTTACAATGTAAAAAATAATCGATATATTTACTGTTGGGCAGTTCAGTAAACGAGAGAGTTATTTTTAGATCTTTTCTTGGGGACAGTTGCAGATCTGTACTACAGCACTTTCTGTCCCTTCAAGCCACAGAAACAATGGTGTCAAATGTCTGGCGTAGCAGAGATGGGGGCTCTTCACACAATGTCTGCTTTTCAGAGCTGGCGTTCCAGCACTGAGGAAGTGCCTACGCAGTGCCAGCCGGGTACCAGCCAGTGTTAGCTACTGTTATTTTTTTAAGGATAAAAATAACTTGAAAACTCTTCAGGTTAAGAAACATTCAGTGAAACACTTTCAATAACTCAGGCAACAAAATTTAGTTTTTCAGATTAAGAAGAGGTGATGTAACAATTAGATAAATAGGAATAAAGAAGACATTCCAAGATATCATTTATAAAAATGGTCTCAGGTAAACTCGCTTTAATTTATCTTCTGTTTTAACTATTTCTAGATATATATGGTTTTAATAAAGTGCATATTAATATCATAAGTTTTTTTGGTTTATTTTCTTTTTGTAAATCACTTCGAGACAATTTATCATGATCATATAATCAGATACCGTTTACATTTTTAGGGTATCCGACTGAAGAAATTGAAAATATTCTCTACTTTTCTAGTGGAGGTAGATACTATTAAAGATTTACTTCTGAAAATTCTAACAATCACAATGGGCACTATAATAACCTATTTTTATGTTTTGTTGCATGAAGCTTAAATAAATTGATAATTTCATAAGGAAATTATCTTAAGTAGAAAGTCAACAATTCCACGACACAAAAATAAGTTCATTGTATAGTCATATGTAGGTGTGTGTATTATAAAGTTCTCCAAAATTGAAGAAAAATGGATCTCCTTGAATCTCGCTGTAACATTTTTAATTTTTATCAGAGACAATTTGGTGTCATTCCTACAAGTGTTGGGTAATCTCCTGGGGGGTGCTGGTGACTGAGCATCTAAAGGACACCACTGTGTGATATAACCTGTGTGGTCCTGTCGCAGGCTCCCTGGGCTCCGGGCTGGCTCGCTGCCTGGGGCGGTCGTGGTCATCAGGGCCAGCATGGCTCACAGCAGGGCTGGAGTGGGCTGCAAAGTTCTCCTGGTCTGAATCTCTACAAATGTCCAAACGCAGGGCATGAAATGGCATCCTTAGAAAGTGGTTTATTGGGGATAACACTTTCCATCTCCACAAATACTCCGTGCGTTGTAATGTCCTGAGCGATCGCCTGGTACTGTGATGTGAGGGGTATTAGTTTCTCCTCCTGCTTTCCACGTGGACCCAGAGTCGAGTGAGCGGGGATGGAGAACACAGGAAAGCTGATCGAGCCAAATCTGTCTAAAATGCCGTTTTAACGCAGGCCACCCAAACGTCTAAGCACTCAGGGCAGGAACCTCCCGCTGCACCTCGCTCAGCTGTCAGGGCCTCCTGGATCTCGTCCGGGCAACGCTCCCTGACCTTCTCTTACCCCGACTCCTGCTACAGTCTTTCCCTACTGCTCACATAACGCGCATCCCTGGTTCTGCATCTCTAACTCTGCTGCTCTTCACCGCCACCCTTACGGCCATGCCAATCCTACCCTCCTGCAGGATGTGAATCTGGGCCCTGGATGCTGGCAGCCTGGGCTGATCTTTAAATGGCAACTATACTTGCTATACCACCCAGTTTCATGTTGAGGTGACTGAAGCGTTTCCTGCTTCGCCTGCTAACCTTGATGACCTGCTCCTGACGGCCTCGGGATCAGGAGCCTACCCTCTGTGCCCCTGCGGATGCAGCAGGAGCCAGCGCCATGCTGAGCCAGGCTGATGCCACACAGACGGACAGGGAAGGTGGCTGTTGAATGCAGCACTGTGAGGGGGGAGGCCCGGGAGGGGGTTCTGTGCAGCCCAAGAGCATCGTGGGCTCGGCTGAGACATGGGCAAACATTTGGGAAGGCAAATGTGAGGAGCCGAGGACCCTGACGTCCCAGCAGGTCCAGCACCTTCCCTGTCCAGCCTGTGGCCACAGCCTTGGCCAGGAGCTCTGCAGCCTCCTCTTGGATGTGTGGCCACCATACTGCCTGCCCCTGAGGTCCATCCTCTCGGATCCTGCTGGTACAGATGCACAGACGGCACTGTGCTCAGGACCCTCGGCGCTCGCCCACCGCTGACGGGTCAAAGACCAAACTCCCAGAATTGCGTTCACTCTCCTCTTTTGACTACTCTCTAAGTGGCAGAGCCACCTGCCCTCCTACCACTGTGCCGCAGCGAGCACGGCGTCCAACCCAGCCAGACGGCCGCCGTCTACCCTGCACCAGGCTCCTCTGCCGGCTCACGGTTAACTGACACACTGTCCCAGCATCAGAAGGTCAGCTCAGAGGCTGCTTTCCCCAAGGCCTTCCGGACGCTTCTCACAGAGGCTGTGCCCCTGCTCAGAACCCACCCTTGGAGGGTGCCTCTCCAGTGGCCTCACCACACTCGGCCTCCCAGTCGCTGGCCTGCCGTCCACCCCCACTCTGCCTTTAGCACCCTGACGGAGGTGCCCATGTTACATCTTAGGGCACCCAGGCATCGCATGCTGTGCGATAGACAAAATCAGATCTGGAACGTTTAAATCAAATTAAACTCCACTTAGGAGAAGACTCTTATAAAAGACTTTTTTGTTAAAAAAGAGTCATTTTTTTTTCTGTTTAAATAAATTTACTTCTAGGAAATAGAAATGTCTGCTCCCTTAGCAACATTCGTTAGGACGGTGGTAGGTTTGTGTGTGTGTGTGTGTGTGTGTGTGTGTATGTGTGTTTAAAGATGGCCCTTTGCAACAATATACATGCAGACATATTGATAAACGGATGGCAATGATCTTGATATATTATGACTGAAGCTTGCTTTTCTAGGTAATCAGCTCATGTGTCCAGAGTTAATCTGCTTATTCTTTCCCATTAGAACAGGAACATTACATTGGCTGGAGAAAATAGATTACAAGATGCCTCCAACAACAGCAAAAGGACAGAGGGCCCTGCCTGGCCTCCCCAGTCTCCACGTAAACATCACAGCCCACTGACGACGCAGAACTGACTACTGAATTAATTGATCGGTCACAGCAGTGTCTAAATAAAGCGAGTCAGTGACTCCTGAGGACCACTGCCCAGCAGGGGCATTTCTGTGACGGAGTTCCTCACAGAAAGGCCTGCACCACATCCACTAACCTCCAAAGTCAATTCTGAAAACCACTCCAGGTTAGATGTCGGCCAGGAGGGCTGGCATCATTGAAATAAATGGACAATCACAAAATCCCACATTATTCAGTAATTTCCATCTTCTGTAGCAAAGCCATTTCCAAAGTTAAAAAACTACTATCATGAATTTGATCTCTCTATTAGAAAAAGTGCTAATTAACAGTGAAATTGCTTAAGTGATAGCAGCAGGCAGCTCGCAGGAGAGAGGAGAAGAAGCATGGCACACAGTCGTAAGGAATAAAGTGGTCTCACGCTCTGTGCTGAGGGAGCATTCCTCGGCCCAAGTTGTTAAGGGCACGCTGGGGGCATTAACGTGCTGGCTGCAAAACTCAGCAGGGGTCAGTGGCGAGCCTGTGAACAGCTCTGACATCTGTGCTATGGAAACATCAGGAGGGAGAGCATTTCAATGACGTAAATCATCAAGTGAATGTAAGAAAATACTTAATAATCTATACATTCAAACTGTTGCACCAAATTGCAAGTTGATTAAAGATATCAATTTTTGTATGTGTATCTCTTAAATATTAAACTGTTTTATTTAGTGGTAACGTGAAAACCCAGTCACCTCATGCACTAGGAGAGTCAGAGATGTCTGCTAGCAAGGCTGTCATCGTGGCTATTTCGGAACATTCACAGAGATAGACACTTACTTCTACATAAGCAAAATAACAAATCTGTTAGAATGCTTGAGATCAGTGGCCCACCTTCCTCCCCCACTTTACATCGTGAGAGGCAAACAACTTGCCTCCATGAAACAGAGTAAATTCTCAGCATTGTTGACTCGTGGGAAGGAAAAGACTGGGGGTGAGGTGCAGACGAGCATGTATTGGGCCTGGTTGCCCAAGCAGTGGTTAGAGACTGGTGAGGATCACCCCATTGCCTCTGAGTCCTCCCTAAAACCCGCTGTCCTCCCTGCACGAGTCTGGGCAGAGTTGCTGGGCCTGACAGGCCACCTTCTCAAATGTGCTTCCGGGGGGCTGGGGGTGGGGCCATGACAGATCACAGCCCCCTGAGACTTTCAATGACCACGGAGTCTTGTTCCATAGTATCTCCCAAGTTCGAGTCCTCTCTCTACTCTTCCCACCTTTCCTTCAGTACAGGGAGAGGTGGCTTCTGGAAGATGGGAGGGAAAGGTTTCTTTTAGGGTAGGTAAGGACTGGCTTAGAGAAATTAAATTTACAGGCGGATAAGCAGACTCTCAGGTTTCACTGATCATCCAATGACTACGCTAATTTGCAGAGGCAGGGAAAGAAACCTCGGCTGCAATGAAACATCGAGAGTCTCCCCATTCCTTAGCTGCCGACAAGTCTGACGTTGTCATGGATGAAGCGAATCAGACACTAAGATGGATTCTACCTCTGGGGAATGGTGTTTAATAAACACCGAAATGCAAATGACAGACCTAAAAATAAAAGTCGACACAAACAGCTCTGCCCTCTGGAGCCCAACATACAAAATAAAGCCACCACTGGTAGGCGTCTGCCCAAGAGAATTGAACACCTGTGGTCACCGAAACCCTGAACACCAAGGCTCCTGGCAGCACGATTCACAACAGCCAGGACACGGAAGCAACCCACCATCCATCAGCTGGCGTGGTTAAACAAACGTGGACTATCCTTAAAAAGGAATGAAGTACTGAGCCAGCCCTGATGGCCTAGTGGTTCAAGTTCGGTGCTCTCACCACTTCGGTGGCCCGAGTTTGTTTCCTGGTCTTCGAACCACACCACCTGTCTGCCAGTTGCCGTGCTGTGGCGGCAGCTCACATAGAAGAACTAGAACAACTCACAACTAGGATATACAACCATGCACTGGGGCTTTGGGGAGAAAAAAAAAAAGAGGAAGATTGGTAACACATGTTAGCTTAGGGCAACTCTTTCCCTGAAGGAAAAAAAGGAATGAAGTACTGACACCTCCTACCATACAGATGAACCTTGAAAACATCGTGTTAAGTGAAAGAAGCCAGTTACAAGAGGCTATGTGTGAAGTGTCGAGTCAGCACATCCACAGACAGACGGTAGACCAGCAGTCACCGAGGGCTGGAGAAGGAGAAGGACTGCCAGTGGTACAAGTCTTCTTACTGGGGTAACAAAAATGATCTAAAATTAGATTACACTGAGGGTAGCACAACTCTGTGAATGCACTAAAACCCATTCATTTGTGCACTAAAACCTGGTGAACTTTATGGTAAGTTATATCTCAATAAAACTGTTAAGAAAATAAAAGCAATTAAGGAAGTCTTCATTTTACTGTTCTGTTGCTTCAAAAGAACTTTTCAACAAAACAGAAGATGGACAGGGACAGGCTCAGTCCAATTTTTAAAACAGTTGGGAGAACCAGAGCTGCTTTATTTAAAACTTGATTCCAAACGCCAGAGAGTTAACCGATGCTCATGTGTCTATCAGAACATGTCAATGAATAATGTAGGTATTATGCAAAAAAGGAATTAGATCTATTACTCTTCAGGGGAAAAGCCTGCGCAAAAATTATAGTACTGCTGAAAACAATTAACCGAAAGCTAGAAATCTAATAGTTTTCTAAATTGTGACCATTGAGCAATGCCACAAAAAAATACGCCAATTACAATTTTAGAATTACAGATTTAAGTGTAGCAAGTGCCTCCTGTGGCTTCTCTTCTTTGGAGCCCTGTGAATCTCCACGTGGAAGCTACTCCCTCTACGCAGACTCCCCTTGTCGGCAAGAAGCTGACGAGAAGTTGCAGTACTTGCTCCCTGGTTTCATAACATCGTTCACCTGGAAGACTGCCTCGTGCTTCCTGCCTTAGCAGAGTCCTGGGGATTACAGCGTGGTAAAGAAAAGACAGGAACATATCTTAGCAAACCCTTTATGGCTAAGGAGGTGGGGGTGGAACAAAAAATGCTGACCAGGAAAAGAAGGAAAGGAGAGGAAATTTTATCGTTATAAGACTACTGTGTTAGGCTTTTACTGGCATCTGACTTTATCTCCCCAAGTGGCTGCATTGTAGGTATCATAATCTCCATTTTACAGACTCAAAGAGGTCAAAACAATAAACAAAACACACATTTATTAAGCAGTAGAGTCAGGATTTGAACTCAGACCAGAAGTAATCTCCATGAGGGCAGGCTTTTTCATCTGCTCTGTGCACTGCTGGACCACTGCACCGAGATGACGCCTGGTGCATGGAAAATGCTCCATGAACATTCGTGGAACGAGTAATTCTTATTTCAGAATAGTAAGACACTCTCTGTCAAAATGTTCCTGCAAGTTTAGAGTCAAAGGCTCTCTGAGGTGGCTAAGATGGGTGTGGAAGTTATGCTAACTGGCGTGAAAGGACTATTTTGCCCATTCGAGGATGTCAGCGCTCCGATCCGTTCACTATTAGGAAAGGATTAACTGCCGTTACACAATCCTGCTGTACAGGCAGTATTTTGGGTCTTATGGAGATGTATTAGAAGTACTCATCATTGAGTAACTAACGGCCATTTTAAACTCCCCCAACAACGCCTGCTTCTGTAGCTATGGAAACAAGTACTGCTTTAATTCTTGCTAAGTACGCAGTTTGTCATTGTTGATGTTCTTGGTAGAATAACAAACAGAAAAAACAAAAATTACAGGTTTTCCTTGAGCAATACTATTCCCATATTCTTGATCATCTTGACTTCAAGAAGTTACATGTCTAAAAATCATTATTGTTCCACGGAAACATTTCCAAACTTGTAAGTTACTGATTCGGTGAGACACACCTGGCAAAGAAAACTCCTCTCCCGGCTCGAGTTTCTCCCTGAAGAGAAAAGCAGTTGCAAAAATAAAAAAGATTTGAAAACTGTAAATGATTTTTTATAATTTTGAAGACAAACTAGAGTTCTGAAACACAACAATATCATTCTATTTATATTTTAAATGTCAAATTACATACTTTCTCCCCTATCTAAGCTGTGTTGAAGCCCGCAGCCTTAGCTCTCAGTTCACACAAGCCATTCTTTCTTGCTGACTGGAACCGAGCTGTATACACACCTCATGGTTGTACTGAATAAAAGGCTCTATTTGAAAGGCTTAGAAATGCCAACGTGTGAAGAATTTATGACAGTTTTGTATAGCATTTCAAAGGGATATCTTTATGAGTGAGTCAGAGTGCAGTTGATCATGCTTGCCATCTAAACCTTTAAAAGAACACTTATTGAAACCTGAGGACCATGAGCGTAGCTGCCAGCTTCTAGAATCATCTCCCACCTTTTACTCCCACAAGTTTCTGAGGTGACGCAGATGCTCGCCGTAGACGTGACTGACACTCCTCACTGTCTAATCCTAGGGCTCACAGAGTCAGACCCGGCTCCCCCCTCCCTGGACCTGCTAAGCTCACAGGATTTGGCAACTTTCTCTTTTTGTTCTCTCTCTTGCTTGCCCCCAGTCTGGCTTCCCACCCCTAGGTGATCTCAGGTATGTATTTCTTTAATTCAGTGTTAACGAAAGTGAGTAAGAATGACTCTGAGGACTGGAAACAGTGAGGCAGACTCCTGTTACTACAACCTGCTGCTCCAGAGGGAAACGCTCAGGGGAACCCCCGAGTGCTGCTGGCAAATGTCCCTTCCAGTCATTTCTACACAAAACAACAACAACGTTATGCTCCGCTAAGCAAACCCTTAGAAGATATCGATCCTTGTGATCTTACAGAAATTACTAAAGCCCTTTATCTTTAGTTACGGCAAACTACTGCCCACAGGGACACCACGAGGAAGACCTGCCAGCGACACTCAGCTGGGCGTAGCTGTGATTGGCCTTCCTCGCCTGCAGACAAAGATGAGTCCTCCACACGGTTCCCACTGCTGTTCCCACAAGCAGCAACGCCACCCACAGCATCCGTGCCTGCAGTGCTCGGTGACCGGAGGAGACCCACCAAGGGGCAGGGGTGGTCCAGCCCCTTCCTTCCTCCCTCCCTTCCTGTATGTGAATGCGTGTACGTGCGAGGGTGAGAAAGTGTGTATATGTGCATGAATGAGTGTGTATGCACAAGCATGTGAGAAAGCGTACATGTATGAGTGTGCATGTACGAGCATGTGTGAGTGTAAATATATGTTTGAAAGTATGTATGTGTGTGCGGGTGTGTGAGAAAGTGTATATGTGTGTGAACGAATGTGTGTGCACGAGCATGTGTGTGTGTGAATCCGTGAGTGTTGGAAAGCGTGTATGAGTGAGTGTGTGAGTGTATGTGTGTCCAACTCCGTGTCTCCGTGGTTGGAGCTGCATTTGCTCTCAGAAGGAGAGAAAACACTCGCCCAGACTCCCCCAGCGATCACACAGCACTGCAGGAGCAGCTGCTGCGCTAACACTGTGGCGCGCTGTCTTATTACCGCCAGGGACATCTCCCATCACCCTTGTCCCTCCACCTGTGGCCAATCACATTTTAATACGGTGTCACCTTCCAGTTATGGGGACCACTGGTTACAATATTTGCCCACAGGGTCTTTGGTTCTTAACAAAGATTTCAGGAAAAAGAAATGGAACATTAAATAGCTTCAATTTTTTGAAGCAATTAAAATAAAAAGTTTCAGGTAGAGGTAAATTTTCAAATGACATAACATATAAAACTCAACTATCCCAGTAGGGTCCTCGCTGTTGGAGAGACAGGGAGAGGGTAGAAGGAGTGCCTTCTCCTGTGCATTTTATATCATTTGGGACATGGCTGTATTGTAGCCTGGATGCAAACCCTCTCCCTAAAGGAACATCCCAACAGCAATGTGCCGCAACGGCATCCGTTTACCTGGATTCCACCTGCTGGGGAGCGACAGGAAAGTCTCTGAATTGCCTTTTACCTCTCCAAGGATCAAATTCAATCTGCTAACATGGTGTCACATCCATCCTCTATTTAAAAAACCCACCCACCACAGAGAGACTGTTTCTTCAGTTTAAAAAGTGTTGATCCTACTGTTCATGGTGAGAGTGAGGAGACATGCGGCTCACCCCCGCAGGATTCAGTGGAGAAATGCAGGGCAGCCCTTACCTCTTTGGAATAAGAGGAAAAACCAGGTTCTGGCCAACTCCTGGATTGCGAGGAGAGGAATTAGCTGGGAGAGGTGAGCGCACACTCTGCTCTCCTGGGCAGTGTCCCCTCCAGGAGGGACTGTCCCCTCCAGGAGGAGGTGTCCTTCCGTTGGCCCCAGTCCCCGGATGAGTTCTTGGTGGCTGGGAAATCCGGAGGCCACAGTCCCACAGCCCCACACCACAGCTCACAAGTCCACACTACAAAGTCAGGCGGGTGTGAGGTGGAAATTGGAAGTAGCAACGTTTACTGATGGAAACTTAATGTGGGTACTTTCAATTTGGGGACCCAAGACCCAGCAGGCTCATTCATCGTGAGCATGTCAGTGAGTAAGGAGAAGGGGTGCACGGAGACGGGCCCGGGTCTCAGGCTGGGACACGCTGTGTCCACTGGCCAGGCCCATCGCAGCTGCCATCTGTGCCCTTGTGAGTCTATTCCCTCTTTGTTCTGGGAATCGTTCTGTTGACCTATTGTGGCTCTGCTGACCTCAAGTGACCCTCAGCCGCACATCTTATTTTGAAGGCCAGGACCAGGGGGGTGAGTGCACAGCAAGGCCAGCTTAGGCCCCTGTGATCTGCTGTCTCAGGGTGGGGGCCCTGTGGTGCCCAGCCAGCCCGGAGCACTGTGAGCATCAGTCGCTCCGGGAATGAGCCTCCGCTGGACCACAAGTCTTCTCTGTCATGGAACTTGCGGCTCCCCCTGGGACGTGCTGTCAACCCAGGAAAACCAGGCAGCGAGCCCCGGACCACCGGCCTCCTCCCTCCCCTCACAGGCCCCTCTCTGCCAGTACACAGCTGGGCGGCTGCCTCCAGCCTCTTTTTCTGATCTCACCTGTGCAGATATGGAGGGAGGTGCTGGGAATGTGGGAGGGCCCCGCCCACCGTAGAGAAGCCTCCCTCAACTCTCTCCTTAGAATGTGGAAGGGGAACTAAAGCTAGAAGGCCCTGAAGAAGCCACCAGCACTAGCTTCCCTGGTGACAGGTTCGTGTGGCCTCAGGGAGCAGGAGGAGGACAGCACGGTCCCTCGTGTCTGCAAGGACCTGGGGGCTTGCATCTGTGCCTACAGTGATGCCTACTGTCCTCGCAGTCACTGCAGGGCATCCTGCAGGGGGGCGCTCTCCGCATGGTACACCAGAAGAGCAGACTCTGGATGCTTGAGGACTCAGGCGGGACGGGACTCCTCTGTCGGGAGCAGCCTCTGAGAGGCTACGTCAGCCTGCTGTGCTCTCCCACGGGGGCCGGTGTGGTCTAGGGATCCACCATTGTGAGGAGTTGATACTAAACAGGTTAGACCAACGAGACCAACAACCACGAACCATATCTATGGACAACCGTTTTTATGACAATACTGGAATGAAAGTGGTCTTGGCACCTCCTAATTTCAAAGAACAAAAGCAACTCTCCGAATTTCAGAGATCTTTTGTCAGTTGGAAGAACATTTATACATGTGTGTGCATGTAAACACCCATGCGTGGGCACACACTCACAGTGCACATTTGCACACACACATGCACACGTTCTGATGCACAAGCAGGAGCACTTTGGCACATCGCTTGCTCAGCAGTAGCCCAGAGGCAGAACCTCTCACAAGTAAAGAGCTCAGGCCTCTGGACAGGCTGTCTGGGGGGCAGTTTTCGTGGAACAGAGCAGTTTGCAAAGGTTGTCTTAGTGAGAGGAGGGGACAGAGCTGCAGAGTGAGGTGGTGTCCCCCCAGTCAGTCTGTCATCGGTGGATGCTGAGGAAGTCCTACATGGGCCAGGCCCTCAGTGAGGAGAGAGACACACCCCCGCCTCATGGAGCTCACCTTCCGTCAGGGCGGTGGGGGAGGCAGACATCACACAAAATACAGAGTGAGCCGAGAGCCAGACAGGGGTGGTGGCGCTGGCCCTGTCTCTGCTCCCCTCCTCCCTGCCCCTCGCAGCCAGACTGGGTCATGTGACGGGGTGTGTGACAGGGACATGTGACTACTTCTGGCCCATGGAACCTCAGCGGACGTGATGAATGCTGTCTCCCTTGTGGGATGCACCACCCTCAGGCTCCTCCCACCACCCCCAGGGGAAGCAGCCTGGGGCTCTAAGTCACTGCTGAGGGGAGAGCCGCCTGACCTCGCTGGGCTGTGACACTGGTAGAAGTTATGACATCGAGCTCTGAGATTCTGGAGTCCGCTTGGCAGGTTGGTACAGCACATCTCTCTTAATGCAGTTCTCTTCTAAGTAGGCTGGCCAGAGGGGACCTCAGTGAGAGGGGACATTTGGGGGCAGATTGAAGGGGTGTGGGAGCTCGCCATGCAAATGTCTGGGAAAGAGCATCCCAGAAGGAGGGCACAGCCGGTGCAAAGGCCCTGCGCTCCAGGAACAGTGAGCAGGCAGGTGAGGGAGGCAGGGAGTATAGGAGGTTCCATCAGAGAGGTGCCCAGGGCCCACAGGGCCCTACAGGCAGTGGGATTGATGGTAGGGCTCTGAGCAGGGGGTCAGGATGGAAGCAGAGAGCCCGCTGGGGCTCCTGACATAATCCGGTGAGCACTGATGGACCGCGGTGATGTGCTGGGAGCTGGGTAAGTGCCTACTCAATGAGTCAGAGCAGCTTCTTCACGTCCCAGGAAACACGAGACACCGGCGCCCTCAGCAGAGAAACAGGCCCAACCACATTCCCTCTCAGTGTCCACAGGGAAGAGAAGAAAGGAGACCAAATCGATTGTGGTTAGGCAGCGGGAAGTTACCACTGAGCAGGCGGCCCTTCTTCCCCTGCTCTTCCGCTACCTCCCTCAGACGATCTGTCTAGTTCATCTGGAGGAAAACGAGCCTCTGAGCAGAAAACGCAGAGAGAGAGGAAAACAACACCTACATACACACATCCAGATTTAAATACTACACATAGGATGAAACACCGTATATGTATGCAGACTATTAAAAGTCACGGCGGGTCCCGTCTGAGAGGCCCGACACCTGGGACAAGGCACGCCTGCAGGGAGGCAGAGAGGCTGTGCCCCTCCCTCGGCTCGGCACCCAGCACCCTGGCACGGCCTCTTCCCTCATTGCTTGACTCCGTCCCTGCAACTCTTCTTCGATATCACCTAATCATCACGACAAGTAGAGCTCAGTGCTGTCAGGATCCCCCTTTACACAGGGGGACCTGGGGCACAGAAAGGCTGAGTCCCCAGCCCAGATGCCTGGAGGCCACACTCCTCGCTGCTAGATGACACGGCCTCACTAAAATAACAAAATAATTCCTAGAAGCCAAGACACTTGTCCAACAGCCTGTGGTGGAGGCTGTCAAGTTCAACCAGACTTTCCCCTGGCACGAGACAAGCCCACACTCACTGTGGAAGCCTGCATCCGCCGCCCTCTGGGAGGCAGGAGGTCTCTGCTAGAAATAAATACTCTGAGAATGGGAGGGAGTGCGCCCCTGAAGGGCTGCCTGGGTACTACAATGAGGCAGTCTAACGATTCAAATATACATTTTGGTTTTTAAAGATATAAAGTATCATTAATAGTCACTCGAATACACAGAGAAGTAATATGTGTTAAAGTGTTGGACTGGTTTACCATCTCTGACAAACACAGAAATAGGAACTGACTCTGTTCCCCAAGGGCCATTGGGGAGAAGCCATTGCTTTCCCGTGGGGCACGGAGCGGGGCCCAGGAGCACTAGGCTGCAATTTCACCTTTGCGGCCTTCGGGCAGCTGTCTTAACTATCCTGGCAGTCAGACCCTCCTCCACACAACGAGGGGTCGGACAAGATGATTTCTAACATTCCTTCAAGTTCTCAACCTGTGATTTTGAGTCTATGATTTATATCCACCCCACAGGTGCACTTACACAACACTGATTCTTTTTTATTTTTTTGTGAGGAAGATCAGCCCTGAGCTAACATCCGTGCTAATCCTCCTCTTTTTGCTGAGGAAGACCGGCTCTGAGCTAACATCTATTGCCAATCCTGCTCCTTTCTTTCCCCCGCCAAAGCCTCAGTAGATAGTTGTATGTCATAGTTGCACATCCTTCTAGTTGCTGTATGTGGGCTGTGGCCTCAGCATGGCCAGAGAAGCAGTACGTCGGTGCGCGCCCGGGATATGAACACGGGCCGCCAGTATCGGAATGTGTGCACTTAACCGCTAAGCCACCGGGCTGGCCCCACAACACTGATTCTATCGCTTGTTTACACCAGACAGGAATAAAAGCACTCAGGTGGCAACTGAATCATAATTGGCACTAAATTAAAGCTAGCATCAAATACTCTCAAGAGAAGGTCGTGCAGTAATAACTTCTAGAGGACACTGATTATATTTGTGGAAGGACAGTTGGAAGTCCACGGGAAGGACAATGTGCATCCCGAGTCTTCGGTTATTACTGACTTGAGATGGAGTTTTACGTCGGGAAGGACCACTAATTACTAGCTTTATATCTTAGTTTAGTAATCAGGATACATTAAGTACAAATACTGCTTGAAAATTGCATCTCAAAAAGATTTCCTCATGGAAGATTCTTGGAAACAAAGTTTAAACAAAAATGCAATGACTTTTTTCAATGCTACATGAAAATTCTCAGGGTTTATAAATATGTGTGTGACAGACAGTATCTTCCAAATATGGCTGAGCATTTTCTCTGGTCACATGTTCTTACATCCTCCCCATCAAGAGGGGCACCCACCTACCCTCCCCTGGAACCCAGCAAGACACCATGCTGCCTTGAGGGGAGCACTAGGTCACAAGTGGGGTCCCGTGCCTTGAACCAAACCCCAAGGTGCGAGGAAGCTTATTATCCAGTTTATTACAATAAATAGCATATAAAACTAATCATTACATTTGCCATAAATACCCCTTGAGGTCGTTGACTACCAAGTGATTATCTGTGATAAAAATTTAAACAGGAAAACATTCTTGCAATTTATTAAACACAGCTCTGCTTCCTTTGAGGAATGCACACAGACTTCTTTCTGACTTTAACAGGTGATGCTCACTGTAGGAGACAGGACACGTGTTAACTCACCTATTACTCACAGGCAGTTCTACTATCAGCCCTACTTAACACGTGAGGAAACCAAGACCCAAAAAGGAGTACGCTGCCCGGACTCACACAGCTAGAAGGTGGTGGAGCTATACTACCTCCCGGAGAAAACGAGACATTTAAACTCACTAGGTCTCACTTCCCATGTGGGCAGCTGGGAAGTTCCCAGTTAGATGTGAACTTCAACCATCGCAATTGCTGCTTGTTGACATATGTGCGCTCTTACTTACTTGATCTTGACTTCATGATTTTTTATATTTCACTGTTTCCTTGTGTGTTTTCTTACTGTAAACCAGCTCAAGCTTTGTGAAATAGACACACACATATACATGCATATATATAGATATATACTTAATATATATAATACACCCTATATTAGGGTATATTATATATAATAGTATATATATAACATATATTAATATGTTAGTATTATATTATACACAATATATTAATATATAACATATTATATATTATTATTATATAATACCTACATATTAAATGTTTCTAATACAAATACTTTTTTCCTAAACATTAAACACAGATGATTCTATGTCCATTATTTGAGCAGTGAACTAGTGCCCGTTTTCCCAGTGATTTTCAATAGGATTTTGTCCTCGTGTGCACGATGTATGTGACTGAGCCAGGTAAAGTGCAACAACGGCAGCAGGAGGGCGACGGCCTCGTGACCCTATGACTGCAGAGCTGCACTGGAGTTCATCTAATTCGACAGGTACTCATCGGTTGGCTCTGATTCTGAGACATGATCATGTCTGGAAGGAACCTCAGTCCTTCCGGAAAGAGCAGGGTGCCCTCTTCTGGAGACTTCTCTCCTTCGTCAGTGTAATTAGGGAGACCTAAGGCTCCCCTCACCTCCACTGAGCTACCTGCCCTTGTTTCAGCCTGGGGACTAGTGAACTCTGGAGGGAAGGAGGGAGGAGGAGAGGGGTGAGGGTGGACGTTCCGCTTTCCTCCCTGCCTGGTTTTCAAATGACGGGGACAGTGGGTGCCATGTGTGTGGGTGTGCGGTTCAAAAACAGCTCAGTAACTGGCCCACTGCAAAATACCCTGGTTCCCCAAAGCTCAGACAACACACGGTTCTCTAGGCTACTGCGCCTTAAAATGTTTTCTTCCTCTTTGGGTAACCAGGCAAAACAGTCCTGAAGTATAGCAACACACTGTCTGAAAAAATGACAGGAAGAGATGTAAAAACAAGCTATTTGCTTAGATCTAAAGCAATCCTTCAGTGGGATTTCCCCCATGAAATGAAAATGTAAATAAAACTTTTAAGTGCATTGCTAAGTAAATGACCATCTCTGGCCATCACAAAAATATGGAGGAAGTTTGTCTGGGTTTAGTTGTGCAAATTGTGGTTTCGAGTCTGCAGTGGGTAAGCCGGCAACATAGGGCACCTGTGCCACAGTCAGTCCCCGGCTGCAGACTTCTCTTAGACTCTCCAATTCAGGCCTCCATTGGGACTCTTACCAGCTGAAGTACCACACTACTTTCTCCGGCATTCACAGGGAACTTGAGTCTGTGTCCTATAGAAATGTGTTAGGTAAAGAATAATGGCCTTCTCAATATTCCTCACACCCCCCAGTTCCTCTAAAACGGAGACAGAATGATTACCAGGAGCTGGAAGATTCTTGATAAATGGTTGCTGATGACTCAGGGCTCACAGAACATCATGAAGGCATGGATTCCTATCACACTCAGGAATTTCCATCTAGTCAAGATAAGACCTTTTCGTAAAGTGGGAGGGAGCTGCTGATTTCATCTGGAGTGACATTTGTACAATACCCCCTAATTTAAAAAGAATTCTCATATATATTCTCCAGGATTATGTAGTCAAGGTTGAGAGCCAAGATTCTTTTAGCTTCTCTTTCCCTCGTCACTCGGCTCCTTTAGACTACACTTTCTGTGGATTCCAGGAAAGTGTTAAGAATGCAAGATTATTAAGCAGACACCCGCCCGCTCCTGGGAGCCTCTCGAGTCTATATTACTCAGGATTTCTGGGCACACAACAACAGGAACCCAGGGGGCATCCCAGGCTACCCCTACTCGTGGTCAGAGGAAGGGAGGATGCCTCCAGACAGCAAACTCCTCACACTTCCCTCTGCCATGACTCAGCCTGAATCCAGCAGCAGCTGTACACGTGGGAAGGTGGTGGTGAAGGAAGGGTTCCTAATGACTAATGGCCGAGAGCTCAGCAGGTGGGAGCTACACTCACGCAGCAGATATGTGAGCCTCCCTTAGTGTCTCTCACACTGGGACATCCCAGTCAACAAAACAGGCGGAAGTTTGCTTGAGGAAGTGTTCTTCCCATTAAAAGACCAATCTAACACAAACATTGAACATGTGGTACACCTGAAACTGATATAAGGTATGTCAATTACACCTCAATAATAAAAAAAGACGAGTCTGAGTTTGTGATGATTGAAATATTTGCATTTCCATTGGTTTTCACATTCAACTCTAGATAATAACTCTCCAACTTGAATATCTATTTGAAAAGGTTAAAGACAGCTGCCTCTGAGGGTGCTTCAGGAATGATACTATGTCATAATTTAAGGAAAAGGCTATTACAGAAGACCTTTTTCATGTTATATTGAATATACATTATATACATGCATATGTATATGTGTGGTGTGTGTGTATCCGAGAGTAAGAGAATTTCTGACATTATTATGAATAGTCCTAAAAGCAATTAGCCAGGGGAATAAGATAAAGATGATGTTTGCTTTAAAAATAAGTAAGCTTAGCCATAATAATTCTAAAACTTACTCTTATTCATATATAAAACCTAAAATTGGACATATCCATTTTGTCATTTTCTTTTATGTGTTTATATATGTGTAGCTGGAATATAGGAGTAAAAAGACAATTTTTTTTTTTTTTGAGGAAGATCGGCCCTGAGCTAACATCTGCCAATCCTCCTCTTTTTGCTGAGGAAGACTGGCCGTGGGCTAACATCTGTGCCCATCTTCCTCCACTTTATACGGGATGCCACCACAGCATGGCCTGACAAGCGGTGCATCTGTGCGCGCCCGGGATCCAAACCAGCGAACCCGGGGTGGCCACAGCAGAGTGCGAGCACTCAACCACTTGCACCACCGGGCCGGCCCCAAAAAGATAATTTAAAGAGACCTTTACTTTAGAGGTTTACAGATGGATTTATTCTTAAAATCATCGACACTCAGACATTCCATTCAAATTCGCAGACTGTCTTCCCTCTACATTCTCAAGAGGGCAGGCTGCACCTCACCACCTGGGCTGCGTCTTCCACTCCCTCCTCTCCCTCTGCCCCTAAGGAATGGGAACCCTACTACCGAAAGGAGTGGATTGTGCTCAGGCAAGCCCTCAAGAAAATTCCTACGAAAATCAATTTAAGGCACGTAGAAACTAGGAGAGCATATTGACATCCTTTCACACTCGCCTGATTTCCTCATTGTTTTCGGTCTCTGGGCCTCTGAGTTGTGTTGATTTTCATGGAAGCTTAAGATATCGAGAAAGAGGGCAGCAGAACTCCTGTAATTATGTGTGCTTGTTCAAGGATGGAATTAGAGAAAAGGAAGGGATTTTTGAAAAAAAACAAGTATTTGAGGAACAAAAACTTGGGATGGATTTTCCTGCCTGACAAGTGAGATACAAAGAAACTCTTTCCACAGATGAGTGGTGACCCAGCCAGGGAACAGGGCAGGAGGCCTGTTTGCCTTGAGCATCATCACCTGCCAGCGGGGCTGACCTGGTTAAAGGAATGCTTATTTTAGGAGCCAGAAAATCGCTCCCTTTCCTTTGAAGGAGCAGTGAGATCTCGGGGTCTGAGCAGGTTGCATGCTGCCCTTCAGTTCTCACCACCTTGGGGACACGGGGAGAAGAGAAAAGGGCCACAGACAGCTCTGCTCCACGTCTCTCAAGCCGCTGAGCTTGGGCAAGTCACTGAGCATCCCCGTCACACGGGCAGAGGTGGACCCAACAGCGTGACGGTAACAACCAACGAGAACCTGTCCACTCTCCCCCGGGGGAGCAGAAACTAGATGGATGACAATATGTAAAGGCAACTTATGTTACTAGGGTACTATGAAAAATAAACTTTTATAGAAAACAGTTATTTCCCAACACCTCAAGTCATTCTTTGTAGTTGAAATAAACACCACTGTATCTAGGCTTTGGGACAATTTCACTTCCTCATTAGTTGCATTTTACTGGCACCATTAGGGTTTCTAACGCCCACACACAAAGGATCAAATAGATGATTGCAGAAATACCCTACAGTAAGGGAAAATCTGGGAAGTCTCGAGCATCTGAAAAAGGCATGCAAACAAACCCAGATGGGTCAGACAGCACGGTCCACAGGGCAGTCTTGTCGGGGGAGAAGGGGATTGCAAGAGGCTGGTGAGGGGGGCTCACTTTCCATATTTCTACAGAGTCTGCATTTTTAACAAGGAAAACAGATTCATAGATGACTCATGTAATTAAAAAGTTAAAACCTCCCCCAAATGAGAATATGCACACAATTATCGTAGGAAATTGTGTCTTCCCATTTTTATGTTACGTACCAAACACATCATTGTCTCCTGAGGTCTCCTGGGAAAGGTCTCGCAGGTTTCTCTTTTTCTCAGACTCTCCTCTGTTCGTTTCGCCGTCCTGAAAAAAAACAAAACAAAGCATGACCCTTTCTTAAGATACTATGCTTTATCAACAAAATAATTTAATGCGTTTCTCTCCTTATGAGTTTTGTAGCAGATAATCACATTCTCATATATATCTGAAAGGTAAGAAATAGTCTTGGTTCAGGGTGGTTTTCTGCAGAGGATTCTGACTCTGGCTTGTCTTCTCTGTCTGAGCACACAAGCATTCTCTTGTTCCAGTGGGTATGTCTTCATACAAAAGAAACTGAACATCATCTGGATAAAATAAATTAGCTAGTCACCATCCCACGTACTCCAGGAGTGTGTCCACTCAGCGGCCATCCTGAGTGAGCGAACGCGTGGGTCGGAATTGACAATGAGCCTGACCTCCCTGAATTCTGCCTTTGACTGGAAGGCTTGGTGGGAGAACAGGCCCTTTCAGGGCAGAAATCGACGTTAACATCCACGTGGTGCCCCTGCGTGCACTGAGGATGGGGGGCAGGCACGATGTGGGGGGGCTTTTGCCCTGGGCCTGGGCACCAACTGCCGCCCTGGTGCTCCCCTGGGCATTTGCACCCTCAAGACATGGAGTTTCTTCCCTCTCCCCGGGTCCCACTTCTGCTCCTTTGTGGAACACTAACAGCACACCAGTGTGCACATTCCTTTTGAATTTAAAATTCTAAGTGCATAGAGTAGATGCGGTTCAGTTTCTTTCTATTTTTTGAAGCTATTTTATTAAATTATTTTAATATGGAATGCTTGCATTTGACATCAAGTTCAAAAGGCCCTGAGAGGGTCACAGTGAGAATGGCCCCTGTCCCCCAATCTCCCGCCACCCATGCCCCTGCGGGAGGCCCCCGGTGCTCCCAGCTTCTCCTGTTCTTTCACGATGGTCTGAGTGTCACTGACTAGGGGCCTGAAGAAACTCAAAAGTGGAAGCAATGAACTGTTTTTCCAAGTCGTTTCTTTTCCTTTTGTATGTTAAGGAGATATAACCACCAGCCATCCTGAAATTCACCAAGTCTCGCCACAGAGCTATGCTCGTGACCTTTGCCTTATTTTTATTTATTTATTTTATTTATTTATTATTATTATTTTTGTGTGTGAGGAAGATCAGCCCTGAGCTAACATCCATGCTAATCCTCCTCTTTTTGCTGAGGAAGACCGGCTCTGAGCTAACATCTACTGCCAATCCTCCTCTATTGCCAATCCTCCTTTTTTTTTTTTCTCCCCAAAGCCCCAGTACATAGTTGTATGTCATAGTTGCACATCCTTCTAGTTGCTGTATGTGGGACGCCGCCTCAGCATGGCCGGAGAAGTGGTGTGTTGGTGCGCGCCTGGGATCCGAACCCAGGCCGCCAGTAGCTGAGCTCGAGCACTTAACCGCTAAGCCACGGGGCCGGCCCAACCTTTGCCTTATTTTTAATGCAAAGATCTCACCAGGAGGAGCTGAGGCCTTATGATGTGGAAGCATGTTCTCCAACTGAGCCTGTGCAAGCAAATACCCCCGCCTCTCCCTTTTGAATATTCATTCCCAAACTGAAATAAAGGTTCCTGCTTCCCTTGGTTCAGGGACACCTTGACTTTGGAAATGATTCCTCATGGCCTCCTATTTGCTGCAAATACAATTTACTTTGTGAGACAACTTCCACTGCTGTAGAGTCTTAGGTAACTCACCAGGAGGCAGCCCACTTGGTTCGGTATCACTCGCACATTCGAGCACCTGCAGAAGCACGTGCTCTCCCCTCCCTTCTGTCTTCACGTAAACGGCGGCCACTCTGGACGCCACTCTGCTTCCTGCTTTCGTCACTGAACAGGCAGCCGGGAGGCTGTCTCCCGCCTCACGGGCCGTGGGTCCACAGAGCATTCCAGCGCGTCAGATACTCGCACAAACCTGACGGGCTCCCACTGATGACCACTAACGTGTTTGCATTCTTCTTCAATTACCACCAACGGTGCATGAACTCTCGTTCACTTACTCACACTGCACATGTACAAGGATACATTTCTGGAAGTTGAATAAGTCAAACCACAATCTTCTAAAGACAGTGCCCGAGTTGGCCTCCCGCCAGACAGCACAGGGGCGCCTGCTTCTCTGAGATACCAGAGCCTCTTACTTTGTCCTCCATACTTATTTTGTATCAGTTTTTTCCAGACCAATCTCTCACTTCCCAAAAGTTTTAACCTAGGACCATAAGATATGTATAGTCTCAATTTTACATTCTTTTCCTTCTAAAGAGGAGAGGGAACAGGCACAGTAATTAAGACCATAATTTCCAGAGCTAGACCTTTTGTGTGTGCAGTTTGGCTTGGCTTTTATTTATTAGCTGTGTGACCTTGGACAAGTCACTTAACCTCTCTGTGCCTCAGTTTCTTTTCCTATAAAAGAGAGGAAATACTGATATTGCTTGTTATGGTTTTAATAAGGATTAATAAAGATAATATTTATAAAGTGCTCAGAACATGCCTGGCACATAGAAATTGCTACATGAGTATTAAGTAAATGAAATGGAAACTCTGAAAAAAGAAATCCCCTCCATGTTAGCTACTGGCATCTTGCTGCCTCCTCTCCCAGTCTTGTTCCCAAGTTACCGCAGGCATGGTTGACCTGCCCAGCTTTCTCCCCTCCTTCTCGGGGAACCCCCTCCCTTGCTCTAGTGAATCTCTGGAGACAACACAGGCACGTGGCTCCAAGGTCCAGTAACAGCCTCCGGGGGCTTCTGGGGACAGGCTGGAACGGTGTGACCCTAGGGCTGTTCCCAGCAGTGCCCTCCACCCACTGCAGGAGTGGAGGGGCTGCCACCCCGAGAAGCAGAGCTCAGGTGTGCAGGAACTCGGGCGGGAGACAGGGAGAGAGCTGTGGGCCCCTGAGACGGGCTGTCTCTGAAGCCGATGCCTCGAAGTTACTGAGCCAGGAAATTCTGTCTCTGGACTTCCCCCTCCCTCCAGGTTTCAGGACTTTGATTTGGGTTTGCCGCTTGCAACAAAAACTGTCTTGACTAACGTGTGTCTTTTCCTGAGGAAGCCAAAAATTATTCTCCCGTCGACGTGAGGTCTGAGTCAGCCCTGGAGACACTCACGGTCACAGACAAGTCTGCACGTGTCTGTTCCGGGGGGGGGGGTGCAGCCAGAGGGTAGAGAGGGTGGGCGCCCAGGCCGGAGCTGACCTCTGGTGCCTTGGGAAGAAAAGAGGCGCGGGACCCGCCCTCCCGAGTTCACACCAGCACCCCCATCCCAGTCACCAGGGCCCCCTCTGGAAGCCCTCCACTCCAAATGGGCTTGGGGTTCCCGGTCCACCGCCAGGCAGGCGGGAGTGGATGAATGGGGGGATCCCACCGACTAACGCTTTTAACCTTTCCCCACAATTAAATGGTGTCCACTGTCACACGGAAATAAGACCCTGATTATTTAACTCATAAAATTGAGGAGGGGAGAGGCTGTTTCCATTTTCACCAACAAAGCTAACGCTGCCAGTTGGTCATAAACAAACTAAATTGGTGTTTTCCAGACTGAGATCCACAGTCTCATACCAGTAATTATTAATAGTCAATAATACAATGTAACAGTGTGCAAACCCACTAGTGGTTGAAGAAATACAAAGCAAAACAAGAATGAGATACTATTTTCTAACATATTGACAAAGTTGGAAAAAAATAACTTCCGGTGTTGTTGGGAATGTGGTGAAACAGGGACTCTTCCGGGAGCTGGAATAAACATTCGCAGCCTTTTTTGGAGGACACATAACAACAAAAACCGTGCTGGCCCTCTGCCTGGAGCATCCCCGCCCCCGTTGTCTGACCTCAGGGTCCAGGCCAAGGTCAGAGCCTCTGGGAACTCTGACCGCCCTCACAGGCCCCTCTCAATGGCTTCCCTGCTCCCAGTCTCCATGTTTGTTTATTTCTCTCTCTCCCTACGACACTGGAAACTTGCTGGGAGTGAGGACCTTGCCTTATAAATCTTTCTATCCTCCAAACCTAGCACAGTGCCTGGTACCCAGCAAGTGCTAGAGAGAAAGCTTTTCAATTTTATGCTGCTTAAGAATAGTTTAAAGTGAATAATTTGTTTCAGCAGAAGGGGACAACAGTAGCTTAATATATATATATATATATATATTTTTTTCATATCTACCTATTTAATTTTAGAAGAGAAGAAAACTAGGAACAAAGAATTTCTTGATAGATTCTTTTGGTCAGCTATAAATCCATGTTATGTTTCACATCTTGCTTCTCTGCTAATATCAATATCATATTCTTCACTAACTACAAAATAATAAATATTGAGAAGTAATTAATTAAATATAATTTAGCTACCATTTTATTCACAGTAGATGTAATTTTCATGCTTTATCATTTCTAAAATCAGGACGCTCCTTACAACCAATAGTGTCTTCCATCAGAGTTAGCAGTGTTTTCCCTCTTAGGGGATGTAACATGATGTTGAGTCTCAGAGATGACGGCATCTCAGGCTCAGGGGAAAAGCTTGATATTTAAAGCAAATCACTTGCTTTCAGTGAGTGGAGGTTGATAACATGATAACACAACTTCCCAATTCCATTGCTAGGGCTGGAATGGAATTCCGTTATTGCTAGGGAATAATGGTGAAGAGATATTCTGCATCTATGCCCAGGCCTAGTGCAGACTTCCTCACTGCAGCAACAGAACTCCAATGTTTACTCCTTACGTTACAGTGGCCACAGGTGGAACCTGGGGTAGTGATGACAGAGAGGGCCTCAAACACACTTCACT
Source organism: Ceratotherium simum simum (assembly GCF_057802395.1). Taxonomy (NCBI): domain Eukaryota; kingdom Metazoa; phylum Chordata; class Mammalia; order Perissodactyla; family Rhinocerotidae; genus Ceratotherium; species Ceratotherium simum. The sequence goes on from NC_141913.1 coordinate 61,856,585, forward strand.
CAGCCCCTCCAATCTTCTCTCCCTTCTCAACATCAACCCTCTAAGGAGCAATGAGTTCAGACAGTGGTGCCCCACGGTGTGGAAAGTACCTGGGAAATTTCCTGACTAATTTCTGCCCAAATAAAAAGCCTGTTTCTGAGACCTGATACTGTTGCTAATCCACAAATATAAAAAATGTCCTTATGAATGACACATTTTCAATATGCAAAATGTCTACCAGCAACACAAACAAAATCAAGATGATGTGTATCAAACATAATGGAATTTTCATGATACAGAAATAAGAGCTTCCTATAAGTAATAAAACGTGATAAAATGCTCAGATATACAAAAAAGGGTCGGTTCCCATTACCTGGGACCTCCCAGAGTGTCACTGTCCCCATGTGTCCTAATTTCCAAATTGTGCCTGTGACTACAAGTATCTAAATGCATTTGGAGCCATTATGGTTTCTTCATAATAGTTGTACCAATTTCCATTTCCATTGACCTAAATACGTGAGAGCTGACCCGTGTAAGAACCCACTTACTTTTCCATGTTAATTTTAGGGGCAAATACAAGCAAAACTCTCATAATTATAAATGTAGATTTTAAAATATTTCTAAGTATAAATGAGATTCATTATTCAACAACATTGCCACACTATTCATTATAAACTAAGCAATTTACCCCAAGCAAATCTTCTCCACCCAATATTTAATTTTTTTACTTAAAGTTTTCATTCGTGTGTGATTAAAACGTCTCTTTTAGCCACTACGTTCTCAGCTTAATGGATGAAGCCCTTAAGTGACACATCTGTTCAACCCCCTCTAAGTGTCTCTTGTCCCCTGTTGCCACGTCCAGAAGTGCAGTGAAGCCTGTCCCACTCTGTCCCTCTGCTCTTTTATGAGCTGAGGGTCTCTCATCTCCTGCCCGGGTCTTGGGAGCAAGCTGAGCAGACAGCATTTGCTCGTCTTCACTGGTTCCAAGTGGGCAACTTGAACGGGAAACCACGAGATGGAATTTGTTGGTCTTTAGTGTCGGAAGGGCTTTTAAATTCTTTTTAAATACAAGAGTGGATATTTCTTGCATTTCCTAAGGAAATAACTTTCACATGCCTCCTCTTGACAAAGATCAGTTATTATACACATTATCTACAGAAAAAAGGGGTGTGCAGAGTCCCCTCTGAACAGCGTGCAGGGTGGCCAGTCACTGCGTAGCTGGAGGGTCCATCAGAGCCAGAGGAAGCGTCTGCTCAGTATCAGAAAGGCTGTGGTTCTGGTTCTGAGTGAGAAGTCGGTTCTACTAAATTCTATTAGGATTCAGAAGGAAATTAATTAGGTCAAACCAAGGATTCCCAAACTGGACTTAAAATAGCCTAGGGAGAGTTTTTGTTTTTTAAACAAAATTCATTTATTCCTAGGGCCTTTGACATTTGACAGGTGGTGGGGTGACCGTATGCTGCCTTGTCACTGTGGCTAAGCAGAGTGGATCAAGACCTCCACGCTCCCCAATCCCTCAAATTCCACAAGTAGCTACCAAACTTCACTCCTTGTTCTGAGTTAAACTGTGTCGCTTAAAATGATATGTCCGTACCCTAACCTGTGGTATCTGGGTGTCACCGACTACGTGCCTCAAGAAACGCAAAGGTGGGTTTGGAAGCAATTAACCGTTTTTCCAAGTTGTTTCTTTTCCTTTTGTATGTTAAGGAGATGTAACCACCAACCATCCTGGAACTGACTAAGTGGGAAACTCAAGGGAGATGTAACCACCAGCCATCCTGAAACTGACCAAGCCTCACCACCAGAGCTACACCCATGACCTTTGCCTTATTTTTAATGCGAAGATCTCTCCAGGAGGAGCTTAGGCCTCATTACATGGAAGCATGTTCTCCAACTGAGCCTGTGCAAGCTAATACCTGCCTCTCCCTTTTGAATATTCATTCCCCAACTGAAATAAAAGTTCCTGCTTCCCTTTGTTTAGGGACACCATGACTTTGGAAATGATTCCTCATGGCCTTGTGGGAGATCAAAATTGGCCACCCTGAATTATGTCTCTTTACCTTGATTATTTTCTCTCACAGACATTTGACCTCCCCCAAACTGCCTAACGAGTTTAACATAGAAGGCCTGTTTCAGGAAGGAGTTACTACCATATGATGACTGTAATCCAATGTAAAATAGATGTTACAATAGGAAAGGCACCAATAAGCCCATCTTATCAAAAATTCTCTCTCTCCCAGGCCACGTTCTCTAGGTGGCCCTGTAAGGAGTTGCCAGACAAACATTTACATTTATAAGGGAAATCTCCACTTGTAAAGGTATCTCCCTCTCTGTACTGGGAAGAGGGGGGAAGATGATCTTATCTCTGGAAACTCTTTTCAGTATGGAAGGAGAGGATTTAAATCTGCATACCCTTGATTACTGTAATTTCTGTCTCCCTTCTGTCTCCCTCCCCACCCCCAACATCCTCCTTTGTCTTTAGCTGAAGATGGTGTTTAAGATAAGAATTGCCGCTATCGTGTTGAGAAACTCAGTGTCCCTGGTTTCTCCCATGTATACATGTTATTAAACTTGGTATTATTTTCTCCTGCTAACCTGTCTTTTAATTATTTGGCCAGCCATAAGAACCTTAAGGGAAAGGGCAGAGTGGGATTCTCCCTCTTCACCGACAGCCTCCTACTTGCTGCAAATACACTTTACTTTGTGAGACAACTTCCAGTGGTGTAGAGTTTTATTTAACTCACCAGGAGGCAAGCCCACTTGGTTCAGTAACATGGGACTGTTGACCTTATTTAGAAATAGGGTCACTGCAGATGTAATTAGTTCATATATGGTCGTACTGGAGAAGAGGGGGCAATCACGGATGTCCTTATGAGAAGGGGACATTTAGACACAGAGGCACAAACACATACAAGAAGGCCATGTGACCACAGACACAGAGATTGGAGTGATGTGTCCACAAGTGAGGAATGCCGAGGATTGGTGGAAGCCACCAGATTCTAGCAGAGAGGCCTGGACCAGATGCTCTCTCACAACCTGCAGAAGGACCCAACCCTGCTGACACCTTGATTCTGGACTTCTGGCCTCCAGAACTGTGAGAGAACAAATTCCTGTTGTTTTTAGATCTCTTTGTGGCAATGTGTTGCAGAAGCCACAGGAAATGAATACACGCCCCCCTATACATAGCATAAACAGCTTTGAATGCTAATACGTATAATGAAAGATACAAAAAGAAAAAAAATGCATTGTTTGGTACTAAGGAATTTCTAGTCTCCTAATCTATTATAAACCACTAATCAGTATCATTTATACTGTGAATAAAACACGAAAATAAAAAAACCTCACCTGGCCTTGACTCTAAACTTTAAGTAGCCAAGTTTTCCTTGGGGGTTAGTGTGGGTCCTGCGCTAGGATCTGTGTGAGGGGAGGAGGGACCCCAGGAATTGACAAGGTTAACCTTCTCCAACCACCAAGAGTGCAATTCAGTGAGGCCTTCATTGGAACCAGGTGGAGAAGCAAAGGAGAAGAGTGAGTACAACCTACGCAAACCACTTATAAGCCAAACAATGGTGAAAGGCACCACTGGGCTGCTCAGCTAAGAGGTACTTTGTCCAATCATCTCCTGGCGACAGACCCCACCCTTCAGGGGCATCACTGCCATTTTAAGAGATTTTCTTCTACTTGGTACAGCCATTCACACACACACACACACACACGTAGGTGAAAATATGCTTTTAATCAGCCTTGCATTTTTAAAAGACTGCTAGTCTGGAGGTGGCAATTTTAGTAGGAGGGCCCAGAGGATAAGTTTCTAATCATTGTAGAAACTTCTGAAAAATAACAAAAAAAGCTATGGGAGAGGAAAAAACCCTGTAGTCACATTTTCAAAAAGTTATAAAGTTTACAAAGTTCTGATTCAAACTAGAAAATACATATCAGGAGAGGAAAGGTGTTGAAACATGTTAAAAAGGGACATTTTAAACTGCCAAATCAGTTACATGTTAGACTTTGAGGCACACTCCACCACAGGCTGCTTTTTAAAAAAAAAAAAAAAGAGAAATGAGAATTGATTTTGAGAAGTTTGCAATACCTTAAGAAAAAGACTACATTTCGTGAGACATCATAAAATTTGAGTTGGGAATCTCGGGTTCAGATGCAGGGAAAGTCTTATCTGGTTCTGTTTCCTCCATTCTGTTCCCACTCACTCCTTCATTCCTACCCAAACATTGTAGCAGGAGCTGAGGATGTAAAGATAAACGAAGTAGGGCCCTGTCTTGAGGATCTTACAGTGCAGGAAACAAAATGGGGGCTTCAAAAAGGCAATCAGAAAACCATCCAGCCAACCAACAGCAGATCAGTGTTCAGTTTGACAGAGTTTGGGGAAAGTCACTCAGCCACATGGTAGTGTGTAAATGATGGAGGAAATGCATCACGCTTACTCTTTCTGAGAGACCCTAGAAGAAAAAGTGCACAGTGATCCACTATTTTTATAATTCCAAGGATGTTTAGCAAGATAAGTTGAACAGTGAGTCCTCCTTCCTCACAGCAGTGTCTTCCTTCTGAATCTTATTATACTCGACTGAACTTATCTTAAAAAGGGAAAAATGAAACCCAGCAGAAATATCATTGTACCTCCTCCAGTGACACATTCACTCATCACATTCATCATCCACATTTGAGCCTCACGGTCTTGCCTTACGGAACACAGGCTGGTTAGATGGGAAGCTTGGTCTCCCAGTCACCGTGCGGCCTTATAAGCCTCACCGAAGTGCCTCGTGTAAGTCTACTGCAGCCTGTTGTTTCTCAGAGCACCACACATAGGGCCTCAGATCATTTTGGAGGGGATGCTACTAAAAGACAAATAATAGTCTATGTTTTCCATTACCTTCTGCCATATTCACTGTAGCTGATAGATTTAACCCACCCAGAAATTTGCTGAAAATATTCTGGAGGCGTAGGATCAGTGACGTATGTTGTATGTTGTATCCAACTGTTATGTGCAGAAAAACTAAGATTCCATCTCTGAAGCATATTTGCTGGACTTGAATCCAGCTCCCCCACTTCTCAGCTGCGTAACTTTCAGAAAAGAATTTAAGTTCCCTCTATTTCTGTTTGCTTAACTGTATAATGAACATCATAACATACTCATCTCAGGTCATTGTGAGGAGCCATCAATAAATGTAAGATACTTTTTGCAGAAATACACAAAACTATTGAAAACACAGATCAACAGCATATCAGCTTTGCATTGCTATCAGAATAAGCTCTTATTTTTTCTCAGAATCATCTAAGCCAACTCTCAGAGGCCCTGGTCAAAGACCTCCTGGTGTGAAAGCAGAAAAAACAGGTCATTGTGGGCCAGGCCACGTAGTTCAGTCCCCAGCACATGTATTCAAGGGGGGATATTAAGCAAGGTGACCTCCCTCTGCCTCAGTTTCCTCATTAGGATAATGATCCCCATCTCACAGCATCATTATGAGGATGATATGAAATGTATAAATTTCCCCAGAGGAGAAATCACACAGTGATTCACCATTTTTATAATGCCTAGCATGTTTAGCAAGGTAAGTGTACAAGAACAGTTCATACAACAGAAATTTTAGCAGTATCTACTTTTATAAAGAGGCTTGACACAAAGCTGGTGTTAAGAACAATGAAGAATCTGTTACCTATGTGCAAGCTAACCTACGGGCTGGCCACAGTTTCATGGATGCTGACAGAAGATATGAGACTCCTGGGTCAGAGATAAAGGATGGTTTATTATTTACAGCAGTCTCAAAATCTCAATCCCCAATTTGCAATATGAATGGGCTCAGACAGGCGTCTACACATGGAGTAGGTTGTGCTGTAAACGAGGAACCTCAGCTTAGGTAACCTGAATCTTTCATAATACGCAGTAAGTTTGCCAGCTGTCTTCTCGAGAGGGAGACACTATCTCTGTCTTCCCAAGCTGTTCATTATCACAAACATCCTGAACAAAGAACAATGCATGCAAGATGCGCAGTAATGCAGGAGACCCCTGGAGAACTATCTCCTAACAATCAGTTGTCTAATAGGTGACCTACTGAAACTGACCTACAGAATTGCTCTCCAGCCAGCTCCATGGTGTATTCTCCTGCCACCTGCCAGTTTACAGTCAAACCGAACGGGACACACTTTATTCTCAAGCTAAAAGTCCACCATGACTTCTGTTGCTTTAGATGTGTTTAAAGGAGACAAAGCAAGATAGACTCTTACAGTGAGGATGATAGTGAAGTAGGGTCCGTGTGGGGGTGATGATATCAGCCCTTGAGGTGTGGGATTGAGGGGGCTGCCAGGTGATTCTGACATGCGAGCTCCTCCTCCACTGTGGCAGACAGAAGGAAACTGCTAAAAGACACAGTGATTTGCTCAGGGATAAAGTGGTTCTGCCACTATGAAGAGCTGCATGAAATAATCTTCGATAGCCACACAGAAGAGCTCATGTTGAAGGCCATTAAATCTGGAGTTTCTAAGTGGACAGAAACCAGTTATCCAGGAAAACAGTCACAGCACTAACGGGTGGTTCCTACACAAAAGGAGAGAAAAGTCTGATGGAGGAGCTGAGACTAGCCGTGGAGATAACATCAGGCATTATATTAGCACGTTGGTGGTGCTGGCTATCATTAGGGCCTGTTGGTTTTAGGGGATTGCTGGCCTCCAGAGGCAACAGGCATAAAATGCTGTCATACCATCACGCATTTTGAGAGGCTCAATTAAATTTATAATTAATCTTAGTCATCGTCTGAAATGCTTCCAAGTATAGGAGGTGGAAGACCTTTGATTTAGCAAGACAAAGAGTGCTGTGAATATGTGTTTTACCAGAAATGCAATGACAATTTATACAATTTAGCTGATAACATTGGATTCAGTTCTCCCACTCGCATCTCACAGTTGTGATGATTACAGAGGCTGCCCAGATTTGACACTGTGCCACGGAGCTGTGCAGCCTGTGTCCCTTCCCTGGAATATGGGCTGGCCTCAAATGCTTTGAGCAAGAGTGTGGCAGGTGGAACGGGACTAGCCACCTCTACCGGGGCCCTTGGCATCCTGAGTCACCAGGTAGGATGTTCAGTTTCCCTGCTGGAGAGCCCACTTGGAAGACCTCGGGACCACGGGGAGAGAGGGGCCCCTCCGAGCAGCTTCTAGCAGCAACCCTGAGGGGCCAGGCCTGTACCCGAAGCTTCTTGGACCATCAGATCTCTTTAGCTGCCATCTGACAGCACCTACGAGACAACACCAATCGCCTCGCTGACCTGCTCTAATCCTGATCTACAAAATAGTGAGACATCATAAAACTGCTGCTGTTCAAGCCACTAAGTTTTGGAATCATTTATTTTGCAGCAACAGACAACAGGAGCAACCTGCCTTTTCACGAGCTTTCAACCCTCCTCACGTTTCATGGAGCAGTTACTCCAAATACTAGTGACCCTTCAAGTTAAAAAAAATTTACTAATTCATGAGATGGGGAACAATCACCCAAAATATTAATTTAAATAGTATGTTAAATACATCAAAGGAAACTTTTTTCTAACTGAGCAAGCATATAAACTAAGAGAAGAACATCACATGCTTTAGCCACATCACATACTGGTGAGAGCATTCTGGAGCCAGGCTGCCTGGGTTCAAATCCCACCCCCACCCTCACTGGATTAACCTCTCTGTGCCTGTGTCCTCACTTATAAAACAATGAAAATAATAGAACCTACTATTGTTATGAGGATCAATAGCAACTCCGGAGTCTGAAGGCAGATTTGTCACAGAGAAGGAAGAGCATTCCCGATGGGAAGTTCACGCATCCACAGCGCTGGAATATCGCCCTCCACACTTGGGGTGGGTGACCTCCACTGCCTCAGTCCTGGCCTTGGCTGGCCAGGGGCTGCGCCTGGAACTGGAATGGCTCTGTCATCCAGAATGCCCGAATCTCATGCACCCCGGTGTGGGGAAGGCGGCAGCCCCTTTGCTCCTGGCCCTGCCTGTGACTTGCTGGGAGCCGGCGTGTGCTCAGCTGCCGGAGCTGCCCAGGACACGCACAGCCCAGCACCCTCCCAGGAAGGCGGCTCTGTGAGCCAAGGGACGAGTCAACCCTGCAGAAAGGGCCGGCAGGAGATGGAGACCTGAACAGAGGAAAGTCACAGAGCAGTGGCCACCCTCCTCTCCCTGTCTTGAGGTTCCCAGCTCCAAGGACTCAGAGTCAGCAAAAAGACGCACATAGTTCCACTGTGTGGACTGTGATCAGAGCAGGTGATAAAGGTCTTACGCACAAAGGTCAAAGAATCTAGGACTGTTCAGCCGAGAAGAGAATGTCATCAACCAGCAGCCATCCCTGGATCCTAAACGGGAAAGGATGGAGGGCCTCAGGAAGGCAGCCGGCCGCTGGGAGACACGCCTGGGCAGGTGAGGATCAGTGCGACCATGTCCACCTCCATGGCTTAGGCTGCAGCTTGGGCGGTGGGGTTTGGAGACCAGGATGCTGACAAGTCAACTACTCACTTCCAGGAGCACTCTGTGTGTGCAAGGAGCTGTGGCATCCCTCTAAGGACACTCTCAATCTCTTTTAATTTTTTTAAGAAGCAAAACATTCCTTTCACATCAGAATAAATTCAGGCCCTGTAAGGGCTGGCTGTATACGTGTTTAGTTTAAATCCCTCTAGTGCTACTCTTCAACTAAATCCCCGAGATCTCAATAGCGGAGAAGAAGGGACTCAAAGGGCCAACTCGGTCCAGGGCTGCCCGGCTCTTCATGGACTGGTGTGCCGGGAGGGAGGCTCAAATCTACTGGTACTTGTGTGGATGGAAAAATAATCCTATAGTTCTGGTTATTTAAATCTGGTGATAAACTTTGTTTGAAACCATTAAAGTGCTGAAGTATCAGCACAGGAAAAAAGTCGTGTGTGTCTGTGTGTGTGCGTGCGTGTGTGGGGTAATATAAATAGTTCTTTTAACTTTGTGTCTGTTACTCATCATTTTTGGTTGTTTCTTAAAAAAAAAGATCATAGTCTTACTCTTGCTCTAGGCTGGATTTGGATAAGTAACAAAAGATATTAGCAAAACATTGAAAGCTTTTAGGATCAAATAAAGAATATGAAGAAAAATGCAAACCAGAATCATATAATCTGGCTCATCTCGAAGGCATCTGCTTTTTTATGCAGGATCAGAAAAGGATGGGAATATTCATGCAAAGAGCAGGCCTTGGACAGTCTAGACCAGGGTTTCTAAACCTTGGCATTGCTGACATTTGGGCTGGGTAGGTCTTTGCTGCGGGGCGTAGGCTGTGCTGTGCACTGTGCGATGTGCAGCAGCGTCTTTGGCCTCTAGGCTAGGAGATGCTAGGAGTACCCTGCAGCTGTGACAACTAGACACTGGCACATATCCCAGGGGATGGACGTGGGGAATCATCCCTGGCTGAGAGCCAGTGGTCTAGACAGAGAAGGATTAGAGAGGGAGTGAAAACTATGAATCCATTTACTGATGCACTTGATGGTAATACGTTTTCATAAAGATGCTTTTTAAGTCATCAAAACTCTACTCTTAATTTAAGTTTTAATTTGAGAGCAAGGACAACACAACAAGGATTAGACACTGACTGAAGGTGAGAATCAGATTTAATTTAGTCATGGAAACAAGTGCTAGCTAAGCAATGGTTTCTTAGCAACAAAAGAAACAAGCAACAAAAGAAATAATGGATAAACTGGACTTCAAAATTTAAAACTTTTGTGTCGCAAATGATACCATCAAGTAAGTAAAAATATAACCCAGAGAATGGGAGAATATATTTGCAGACCATATATCTGATAAGGGTCTAGTGTCCTGAATACACAAAGAGCTACTCCGACTCAACAATAAAAAGACAAACCACCCAATTAAAAAAAAAAAATGGGCAAAGGACTTGAATAGACATTTCTCCAAAGAAGATAATGGACAGACAACAAGCACATGAAAAGATGCTCAACATCATTGTACATTAAGGAAATGCAACTCAAAACCACAATGAGATACCATTTCACACTCACTAGGATGGATATAATCAAAAAGACTGATAACAATAATTGTTGGTGAGGATGTGGAGAAGTCAAAACCCTCATACGTTGCTGGTAAAACAGTGCAGCCGCCATGGCAAACAGTCTGGTGGTGCCTCAAAAAGTTAATCATAAGGGTTGCCATATGACTCATCAAATCCACTCCTAGGTATGTGCCCAAGAGAAATGAAAACATATGTCCACACAAAAACTCGTATACAAATGTTCATAGCAGCGTGATTCATAATACCAACAGGTGGAAACAACCCAAATGTCCACCAAGTAATGAATGAAAAAATAAAATGTGGAATATTCCTACTGCGGAATATTATTCAGCAATAAGAAGGAAGTACCGATGCTTGCTGCAACATGGATGAACATTGAAAACGTTATGCCAAGTGAAAGAAACCAGTCACAAAACACCCACGTTGTGTGATTACAAATCCATGAAATGTCCAGAATAGGCAAAGCTATAGAGACCGGAAGTACATCAGTAGTTGCCTAGCGCTGGGGAGTAGGGTTGGGTCGGGGGATGGGTAGTGACTGCCAATAGGTATGGGGTTTCTTTTAGGGGTGAAAAAATGTTACAAAATTAAATTGTGGTGATGGTTGTATAATCCTGTGAATATACTAAAAAACACTGAGTTGTACACTTTAAATAAGTAGTTTTATCGCATGTGAATTATATCTCAATAAAGCTATTAAAAGAAAAAAGCCAATATGCATCCAATAGCCAGGTGCCCGTGAAATTTGTCTGGGCACGTAGCTCAGGATGAGGACTCATTCCTCCTCACAGTAGCCCACTAAACTGCTGGGGGACTGCATACGACTCAGTGCCAAGACCCAGGACTGGCTTTTGAAATGTGAGGAATTAAAATTTTAGAAGACTTTGATTATTCTGATTGTTAGACTGGTTAATTCTCCTTCTGGCTCAAGTGATTAACTGAATGGATTTATGAATGAACACACAGAAAATGCTTCCCACTCAACACTTCGGGCCCCAGAAATAAAGCACAACGATGTTATAATCTCAATGAGGTGAGATTTCGAATCTAGGACTCCTTTCCTAGACCTATCTGTTTTAATAGTATCAGAAGAAAACATAGGAAGCATTTTTGATAACAGGAGTATATGAAAAACTAGGATTTTTTTTTAATTGAGAAACTAACAAGAGAAATGAAAACCTATGTCCACACAAAAGCTTGTATATGAGCTTTTGTTCATAGCAGCATTGTTCACGACAGCCAAAAGGTGGAAACAACCTAGATGTGTCTATCGATGCATGAAGGGATACGCAAAATGTAGTCTATCCACACAATGGAGTATTATTTGGCCTTAAAAAAGAAGGAAGCACTGAGACACATTACAACACAGATGAACACTGAAAACATTATGCTCCGTGAAAGAAGCCGGACTGAAGAGACACATATGATATGATTATATTCCTATGAAATGTCTGGAATAGGGAAATGTAGACACAGAAAGCAGATGGGTGGTTGCGGCAGGGAGGCTGGGGGGTGACAGGTGAAGAGCACAAGCTTCTGTCTGAGGTGACGTCTTTGTTCTGAAACTGACTGGCGGGACAGTCCCACCTATCTATGAATACACCAAAAAACCACCGCACTGCATACTTTAAGGGGCTGAATGGTATGGTATGTGAATCACATCTCAATAAAGATGTTTAAAAAAACATAAACGCTCAGTTTGCAGGTAGTTAAAAACGAAACCTCGTAGAATTACTAACAGGGAGTTTGGAAGTACATGTTCCAGGTAGCTTATGAAGGCGTTATCTTAGATTAGGAAATGGTCCTTTCAACTACTTAGTTTTAAAGCCACACTCTTTGCAAGATCATTCTGTAGTGTCATTAAGACTGCAGTGTTCTTTAAATCATGAACGCAAAGAAATGTACTCAGGATTTTATTTAAACATTGACTTTTAGAAGTCCCAGCAAAATAAATATTAACCAGTGTCATAGTAAAACTGTTTATCGAGGCCTGTTGTGTAACTGGACACACTGACTTCTATTTTAGGAACACAAATGTCCTGCCATTTATTCCTGGAAGCCACTGCTTTATCAGCTGGTTAAGTAGAAGAAGAAGGATGGTCACATAAGCAAGGGAGAGAGAGGGAGGAGAGGAGGGAGAGAGAGGTAGAGAGACGGGGGTGGGGGAGATTGCTTCTGTTCAGTGTAGCTCTTTTACTTAAGTTTGATACTCGAGTGAATTGCAGGTTTAATTAAAATGCACTTAAAAATAATTCATATAAGGGCATTCATTCAGTTCAAAAGAATATTCTACATTACTGAAAACAGAATAAGGCAATGGAAAACTCTGATTTTCTTGATCTGAAGGTGAATACATTTCCTTTAGTTTATTTATATAATAAAAACCTGTTCTACTTAATTTCCCTAAACATATTACCCTATGCCTGCATATGTTTATTTAATTGCTTCCTATAATGCAGATATGGGAGAAATACAAGGTCTAATATTTGAAGAAAGATACATCTTTGCTCAAAAGACAAACACGTTGATGTATCAGAGTATAAACATTTTTTCTAAATATAGACCTCAGCCCTACCAAACTTCCTACCCTCCTTCGTTTCCTCTTTCACTGTAAAATGGGCACAGTGATGCCATCTGTATCATAGGGTTATCGTGAATGGTAAATGAGTCCATACGTGTAAAGCTTTAACAATGTCTGGCCATCAGCTAGCAGAGTCAATGCCAGATACCATCATCATTTATTTTACTATTATTCACCTTCTGACTATTTTCCATACTTTAGATAAGGTGGAAATAAAATCTTCTTAAGTAAAAACAGGTTTTAATGTGCACACCAATGCAATAAGATTAAGAAGTAAAAGAAAAAAAGAGAGAGAAAAATTTCACATATAACTCCAATTGTACTGCATTCTGGTTCCCTTCCCTAAAGTAAAAAGCTTGCGTTGCGAAATGGAATTGTCACTTGTCTCTGCAGATGCTTCAAAGCTGGGTTCTGCTCTCCCTGTGCTCAGAGGGATGAACTGCCAGAACAGCCAACCTGCTCCAACTTGTTCTCTGAGAGCGGAAGAAACAAATCAGGCTAAAGCTTGTCTCCAGCCATTCAACACCAAAATGAGTCACCTGAACTTTATCACAAAACTAAATGCGTTTTTAATAATAATTTCTTCACGAATTTCATACGTACAAGTGCTGACAGGTGCCAATCATCGAGATCAGTATGATCAATTCCTCACTTCATCAAGAGTCTGAACATGATACTCTCTGCAAATGCACATTCACGAAAAATGTTGTTTTTGAGTCCACAGACCTTCTCTTGTTTCATAATTGACAATTAAGTCAAGTCAGAGTATAGTTGTACAAGAAGATACAAGTTACAAGAACATTTTGGAAACCTCTTTATGGAATAATGCAGCTCATTCTAATAGGTCACGCAGCGACTAAGTTATACAGCAAACACGCAGATCAAATGGTTGCTCTGCGTTATTCGTAAAAGAATCCTTTTATTTTAAGCACTAAAGAAATTGTGACTTTAAAAAATCACACTAGTCTTTAGAGCATTATTATATACTCAAGAACAAAACATAAAATGAAAGACTGATTTTCTTTTAAACATTGAAGAGTTTGCAAGAAAGGTATGAGATATAATGTTCCTAAACAGAGTAACTAAATATTTTCATTCTAAGACTGAAATGAGAAGAGTCTATGTATTAAGAATGGCTTATCAAAAGGAAGTATTATATGCTCCTGGAATACTCTCTAAATGCCATGTCAAATTTGAAATATATTGCAATAAATTACTTAAAAAAACACTAAATTGTCACAGAGTAGAACGGCAGGAAAAGAAAAGATTTTAGATTCTGTTTATTTTATTGAAAAGTATAAAAATAAATGTTTCATCAATCACTACAGCACTTTTATTAATTCAACACAAAAAAACCCTAAGACACATGATTTTGGACGCAAAGCATACCGAGAACCACAGCCATCGCAAATGAAAACCGGGAACGTCTCATGTATCATCCAACATCTCATGTATCATCCAAAAGGCTAAGATAACACCAAACCATAATACTCTGGGTCTTATGAAAATCGGCCACAGGACGATGCGTCGGGGACTGGGGACTTGAGAAGGTTGCCCCAGTCTTCACTGCATGCGCTGGACTCCCGTTTACGCTGGCCTTAATCTGGAAGAAAATTATGCATTTGTGTTTGCTCCTCCAATTTTTCTTCCAGTTTTTCCTTCCCTAAGCCGACCCGGGGTGGGGCACCGCATTCCCTAACCCAAGCGCTGCCAGCAGCTGTGCTCTGCGGGACGGCCCGGAGGGGTTTGAGGGCCACCCTGGCCAGTGGGTACAACGGCGCCCTCTTCCAGGAAGGGTTCCCGCAGCGCCCGAAAGCCCAGACCCGACCTGGCGGAGGAGGTGAGGGGCCAGCGCAAGGGCAGAGGCCCCGCCTTCCCTCCTTAACTCCGTTGTGCTCAAATCCCATTCAAGCAGAATAGTCTGGCCTCTCTGAGGTCTGGGTGAGGATGCAGGGGTGGTGAGAGGGACATGAAGAAAGGGAGAAGAGGGTGAGGGGGTGGGTGGCCGCCCCCAGGGAAGACGGAGAAAGAGGAAGTGGTCTCACTGGTGAAATGTCCCAGCAGAGCACTCACACACTGGACAGGGGCCAGCTCACACGCCACAAGGGGCTCTGGGGTGCCCCTGGGCCACAGACGCGCAGAGTTCAGCCTGCCTCCCACAGCCCCTGCAGCTCACTCTACTCCTGAGTGCGACCCCTGTGCGGCCCTGTGAAGTGATGTCCTCCGGGCCTGTTGAGTATAAGCGACCAGTGTACTGCTGTCCATCTGATGTGTCTGCTGTCCAATGTCACGTGCTGGGTCATCCCCACGACCCTGGTAGACTCCCTCCCTCCCTCACCGACAGAGTGGATGGGGCAGATAAATGGCTGGGTTATCCAGGTGGGCCCCAAATCCAATGACTAGTGTCCTCTCCTCTAAAAGAAGACACAGAAATGCACACAGGGAGAGGGCAGGTAACAACAGAGCAGGGACTGGAGTGATTCAGCCACAAGCCAAGGGATGCCTGGAGCCACTAGAAACTGAAAGAGGCAGGAAGGACCCTCCCCTAGCGCCTTTGGAGGGAGCACAGCCCAGCTGACCCCGTGATCTCAGAGCTCTGGTCTGCAGCACTGTGAGAAAATAAATTTCTGTTGTTTTAAGCCTCCCAGGGTGTATTAATCTGTTATGGCAGCCACAAGAAGCTAAGACAGTGCTCTTGGAAGCTACGTCATTCTTCAGGCTGGAAGGTACCACCCACCACCTCTCTCAGGAATATTTTCCTGTGGCCTCACAGCTCAGAGATTTTTGGCTGAAGCAGGTGACCATTAGACCAAACCAGGCCCTGGTCCCTTTGTGCCTAACACATGGACACATAGGCATTCCTAGGCCTGTGGCTCAGCACCACCCAGAAGGGCTGCTCCACTGGGCCTCTTTGACATCCCCCCTACAGTCTGGTATTTACTTCTGGATAAAGACACTCTGCCAACACACCTCCAAACTTTACTAGGATCTACCTGGAACAGGAGCTGTACTTTCTTGTTGCAGCTGAAGACAGAGGAGAGGCCTTCTGTGCAGTTTGGTCTTGCTCTCCCATCCCCAGTCCACAGGATGGATGTGGCCGTGTCAGCTTGCCAGAGGGGCCTTGGCCATTGAAAATGAGGGTGTTGAGGGGCCTCCAGGAGAGTCGTGGGGTCAGATCCTAAAGCCTCACCCTGAGTTTGCTGAGGTTGACACAAACATGTTTTCCTCCTTTTCCAAACAAAACCACAACTTTGGTAAGAGTGAAACTGAACATCACTAAGTACAGTTCTGAGACACCCCTCCAGCAGGGTCCCCTCTGTCCCCTCAGTGACTGCCCCTCTCTATTGTGCCATTTACATCAGCTGACAAACATGCCATTAAAACTCAGTGTCAAAAGCAACACAACACTGGTTCCTGTCAGCCACCACTCCACGTCTCTGCTCTTCTTTGTGGCAGAACTTCTCAAGTAGGTGTCTAGACAAGCCATTTAGAATTCCAGTCTCCTCGAATTTTTTCTCTGGAGCTTGTAGTAATCAGGTTTCTGCCGCCACCATGCCACCACGCCATCTCTTGCCCAGGGCAGTGATGACCTCCACGCTGCTCCATACAATGGCCGGTCCTCCATCTTCTTCGGACTTGGACTCAGTGGTATTTGATCTGTTGATGGCTCTCTCTTCTGTGAAATGCTTCTAACACGCCACTACCTTATTCACTTATGTCAATGGTCCTACTTCTTGGCTGTCCCATCTTGGTTTCCCTACTGGCTCTCAGGTCAAAGGTAACCGGAACCTGACCATTTCTCAACACATCCACCATTCCCCTGGCCAGAGTACCATCTTCTCTCATGAGGATAACTCCTGGGGCTTCCTAACTGGCCCCACTGTTTCAGCCACACCCCTCCCTCATCTATCCTCCATGTGGCAGCCAGTCTCCAGGGGCTTCCCATGGCACTCAGACAGAAGGCCCAGGTCCTGACGTTGGCCTGCCAGGCCATACATGATCTAGGCTTTTCCCACCAATCTGGCCTCCTACCTTACCCTCTCCAGCCCTACATTTGGCCTCCCTGCTATCTTCTGATGTGCCAAGGAAGTCGCTGTCTCAGAGCTTCTGCACTTGCAATGTCCTCAACCTGGAACGCTGTGTCCCCAGAGAGCCACATGGCTCCTGTCTCTACTTTCCCAGCCTCACTCTATGTCACCACCAGTATTTCAAATACCAGAAGGGTCACCAAGGGTGGACAGGTTTCAGCAGAGCTTCCAGACTAGACAGACTAGGAAGAAGGACCTGGCCACCCACTTGCAAAAAAATTGGCCATGAAAACCATGAATAGCAGCAGAGCACTGTCTGATACAGCGCCAGAAGGGGAGAGGATGGCGCAGAAAGACCAGGCAGAGTAGCTGGAAGAGAGGGCCTGGGAGGAGAAGGGGCCAGGGCAGAGGGAAGGAAGGAGCCACCAGTGCGGAGAGAAAGAGGGCAGGTGCAGGAGGCAGGAGCTGTGCTGGGAGCAGGAAAAGGATGGCGTGGCTAAAGGCTGGGCCCTCCAGGACGAGGGGGGAGAGAGCTGTGGGCTGGGCTAGCAAGGACAGTCCTCAAACTGATGTCCTACCAACATGCCAGGTAAATTCCTACTGACACATTCAAAAACAACACTGAAGCTAGCCTTTTACTTTTAAATTTCAAGACGCTGTATTTTGTTAAGTGCCTTAATGCAATTACGAGACAGTACAGTACGAATGCACACACATCTCCGAATAATCTGTTGCAGTAACCCTAAATCACCATGTGTAATTAATGTAATTACCAACTCGCCTTATCTATTTACTTAGGACTTGTGTTTGGTTACATATGACTTGTGCTAAAGCATAATTTAGGATGCATTAAACAACAGAGTCTGTTTTGCTAGTATCAAAAGCTGCAGAAACATAATAATGAATTTTATCTAGGCTTTTGTTTAACTCTATGATAATTAAATTAACGCTGGCACCAAATCACAATTCGGAAAATGGTGTGTTAGAGTCAGCCAAGTGCAGAGCCCGGCTCAGCATAAGAAGGTGTCCATGCAGCTGCCAACCAGCATTTTACTTGCTCTGGTGGGCAAGAAAGAGCACACATACACAGACACCCTCACACATACACGCACACAGACACACTCACAGATACACGCACACACACAGACACAAACACAGATACACACACACTCACAAATACACGCACACACAGTCACACAAACACAGAAAGATAATTTTTCACAAATGTATTCCTGCATATAAAATCTCTTGCTTCTCAAATTTTCAAAACCAGATTGCCAAGGTAATGACTGAGAAAAAACAGGAAATATTTTGAAAACTGGATTTTTTAGGTTTCATTTCATTTAAACCACTGTAGGAGGGTTTTATTAAATATAAAAAAAGTTCTTCCTTAACAACAAAAGAAGCACAGAGATTTCATACGAAAGGACATACTTTCCACTTTCAGAGTCTGAAAATAACTCGTCTTCAAAGATAAAATTACAAGATGACATTTCTGAAGTTACCTGGCATGGGACGGAAATGGCTGTGCAATGAGCCTTGCTTAAGTACATGAAAGTCGTCAGCAACTAAAAAGACTGCTTGGCGATGAAAACAATTGACCATTCAACCATATCCCCCCCATCATATGTACCGTCTACAGGAGGGTGTTTCATATACTTTCACCCACCCTTCTGGAAAGGGGTGCTACCATCTTAACACTTTCATCTAAGTCACCACGAATTCATGAATAAATATCTGCTGTGCCATCATCCTCAATATCATGTTCTCAATCAAATGTAAATCCAAAATCAAACTTGAAAATCCATTCACATAAAACAGATCCATCACAAGCTCAAATACTTTCCCACCTTAAAAAATCATAATGAAATAAGCCCTTCTGCTCATTCTGTGCTGTATTTTTGATAAGAGGCCAAGATCTCTGATTTCCTGTCCCTCCCTCCTGTCAGCCCTCATAAAATGACTTAGCATTACAGATGGAGGGACAGAGTAATTAGGGAATATTGTATAGTAAAGTAAGAAATAAGGAAAGAAAGCTTTAGGAGGCCAGCTAAAAACAAGGTGATAAACAGATCTGATTCATAGAAGCACCAGGCTCCTTATTTCTTGCAAGCAGCTGCCTCGAGGCCCAGAACATAATCTGTGAAGACAGAGGGAAGACAGGTTTGTGGGCCAGGTGAATACTGAAGACACATAACACTTGGGTACACATTCTGCTGTTTCTATAGTTTTCCACAAAGAACTATTTTATTGTCATATCATTGATATTTAACCACCAGTGTTAAATATATCACTTATATGTAACAATGTTTGTGGTCCAAAGTTAGCTGCTTGCAAATTGGATCACAGTATTTGATAAAAACTAAGTTTGCAAATTAACTCCTAAACCTAATGAACCCCATGACAGGATAAAAGAACACAGAACACGTGCATCTCACAGGTGTCGGAGGCCCCAGGGTTTTCTAGCCCTAAACCCTAAGCTGGAGTTCTTAAGGTCTGGAGCCCCGAAACTGTGGTGGCCCTTCCCAACCTCAGCCTGAGCCCCAAGATCCTGAGGCCTTGGCTTGGCTCTCCCTGAGTGTTGAGGGAACAGGAGCGAGTACAGAAGGGGCTCTGTACGGGGCTCTCGTGGGTGGTCAACTCTGAGACAAGGGGACCTGGGACCGGGGGAGTAAAGCCGGATGGGAGGGAGCTGCTGCTGAGCTCAGAAATCACGTGCTGGTATGTTGGCGGCAGGCTGGCTTTATGCTGCCTGGGGCACCACTTCATAATCGCCCGACATTATCATTAGTAAGGGTGTTTGCTAGTATTATTATTATTAAGAGTGTTGGCTCTGTTTGCTAATTACACGGTATGTCTTAATAATTACATTTGTTTTTGTGGGCCCGGATGCCACCCCGAATTTACAGCGATATGAGTGTTCTCAGTTTATCAGATGAAACAAAATACTCACCTACATTCCTTAAAAATCAGAATCAACCTGAGGGTCGTGCTTTCCACACACGTGGAATCTATGATGAGAGACTTTCTCTTTGAGTCCGTTCCAAAAGCCCAAGCACTAACACGTTCGAGCCTCTGCTATAAAATGTTCTCTCATGTCAGTAAGAAATTCTGCGTCTCGAAGACAATATTCATCCACATTCCCCCGTGGACACGGTGGCTCCTTCACAAGGGACACAAAAGCCAGCCCAGCGGGGGGAAGCGTGCTCCTCTGTCTTCAGAGATGGCTCCAGGTTCTTAAGTACACACACGACTTCACAAAACCGAGATGTTTCACACTGTATTCTTTTGGCTCATTCTCAAGTCAGACACAGATCCATTTTGAATTTCCCAGAACTGTAATCGGAAGGTTATTGCTTATTCACAGATTTGGGAAGATTTCTTTAAAAGGGTGCGTTTTCCACATTATTATTTCTCTCTTTAGGAGCTCACTGAAGTTCTTTTGAAGGCGTGACGAAGTCAGGAGGGCGGACTTGTGAGTGTGTACTGAGCCCAGCGGCAGTCTGTATACACGTCTGCTGTTCTACACACACGTTTCCGAGTCCTGCAGTGGGCGGTCTCCTTCAGAGGAGTAGTAAAAACAACGTGCTGCAAGGCTCCTCACTGTCGCGGTGGGCGGGCACAAGCACACGCTTCTATTCATGTAGTGCGCAGCACATCAGCGCTGGCCTTGCGGCTTCCCATGCTTATAAGCGTCTTTGTGTTTTTCAGAGGATTTTACCTTCTGAACTCAACATTAACTTTTGCACGAAACTGTATGACTTTGGGAAAGGCCCCATTTTTTTTCATTGACAAAAAGGAGCCCATACCTATCTGTTAGGGTTCTGTGTGCCCTAGGGACCAGGGTGACATCTATCAAGCATCCAGTAGGCCTGCATTGCACAACAGGCAGCCGTTCGGAACATGTGGCTATTTAACTCTAAGTTTTCTAAAGATAAATAACACTAAAAATTTGGTTCTTCAGTTGTGCTGGCCACGTGTCAGGTGCTTCTTAGCCACAGGTGTCTAACAGCCACCCTACAAGACAGCTCCGACGCAGAGCATTTCCATCACTGCGGAAGATTCCACGGACGGAGCTGCAGCAGAGTCTCTGCTGAGGGAGTCACAACACACGGCAGCTGTTGGCACGTCGTGCTGCCACTTAATGCAGAATCCACCTGCTGAAAGACAGTCTCATGTTCTGCAACCTAGGTTGAGAGGAATCCGTTAGGTGTGTGTGTGAGAGACAGAGAGGGAGGGAGAGACAGAGGGAGACAGAGAGGGAGGGAGAGAAGGTATCAGGAGAGAAAGAGAAGGAACTCTGAAACTCGGCTGAAGACAAGGTGCAAGGAAAAGTCTGCCCGAAACTGGCAATCTGAGAATTTACTAGACAACGTCTGGATGTCTCCGTGTATCTAGCCATTAGATTGCTAAGTGTCTCTAAGGAAATGCCGTCTACTTTTCAGTCCCCTAAGCTTTTAAACACATATTATATGATTAACCTAAGAATTACCTCAGTTCTCAAAAAAATTTTGTTAACCTGACTTTCCTAAGAAAATGGAAATTATACGTTCACGGGTCTAACAGTTGCCGACACCCTGCAGTCGAATCACACAGGTGAAACTTCTGGGCGAGTTCAGTGCTCAGGGCACCGCAGACCTACCCCTCGATGCTCCCAGCTGGAGTCTGGGATACTGGACGGTAGTGAGTGTCTTAGTAATTCCGCTTCCCGCTCTGTGAAAGTTACAGTGACAGCGGTCAGTTTTAGCAGGAACCACAGTAGGAAGCGTGACATGGGGAGACAACCACGTTGGACTGGAGTGTTGCAGGCCGGTGTTTCAGTCCCAGCTGTGCTGTGCTCCAGGTGGCAAGCACGGACAAGCCCCTGCCCTGGGCACTCTGGCCAGCATCCTCAGGTCACCCCCTGCTACCAGTCACCAGGCCTGGACCTGGCAGTGGGGAGGGAGCACGCTGGACACACTCCACAGACAGGCTGTGCAGTTGGGACCCGCTCAATAGCAGCACTGGTGGGGGCTGAGGACACATCCACGAGCAGAGCCGAGAAAAGTCAGGCCCTCACTGGGCTTAATATCCCCGTGGAGAGGAGAGACGGCTGCATGGAGCAGTGCGAGTTAATGATGGTTTAAAATAGAATCCTCTCACTCCTGAGGACGGTATGACAAGAAGAGAACTTATGGGAAAAGTGAGATAATCTAACAACACTCTCCATTTGGGTTGAGATGTTGCAGGATTTATGATTCCGTAGAGGAATGGCCACAAGGAATTAACCCCCAAATGGAAAAAGTCAGCCCACTGCTGGGATGCAGTAGTTTTAAAGGAAACGTATCTTCCCATCAAAGTGAGAGAGCATCTGCATGCTGATGGGAAGAACTGAGTTGCCTCAATGCCTTTATGTATATTTTCAAACTAAATGTCTCATTTCTCAGAGAGTCATTCTAACTGTCTGGAGAGCTCCTCCAGAGAGACGGGTTTAACGATGATCAAGTATGCGCACCGCTTCTCCAAGGGCGTGATCATCCCTGGGGAAGAGACGCGAGAGCGCCTACTGTTCCCGCCTGGACGCACCTGGCTTTGAAGGACAGCTTAAATAACTAATCTGTTTGATTTGAAATACCAAAAAGACTAATAAGTCATTCCCCACTGTAAAATTTAGATGTGAATCTAAACTTGGCAAGCTCTCAGACCTTGTTTTTCAGCGTGGTATCTTTTTTCTTAAGCTGACTAAATCAAAAAATCCAGAAACATACGACGACCTGTGGAGAACTTCATGAGCCAGATACCGCAACCGGAAAAGTACAGAGATGAACTGTCCCACCCACAGGTGGAAAGCAGGTTTTCAAAATTATTATGATTTGTTGGGTTTTCAAAATTTTTAATAGCTCATCACTTGATTTGACTCATTTTGGGAAGTGTGGAAGTCCGTCAAGATAGACTCCTGGTTGCCTTTATTTTCCACGTTTCCTAGTAGGAATGCTTCTAACTAGCAGCAGCCTCACTGGTTTCACAGGAGAAAAAGAAATAGTGAGATTTTAAGAGCTCCCTTCTTCAAGTTCATTCCCATGTGAACTGAGGTCAGTGTTCAAAACACAAAGCTTAAGAACTCAAATGTCAAGAAAGAGCTCCAGGGCCCTGGAAATCCCACTCCTTCAAGGGAGGTAGGAAATTGGGAAGCAGAAGGATGCAGTCCCCCAGAGACCAGGCCTGTTCCAGAACCTTCCAGTGACACCCCACTGGGCAACACTAGTGAGTTCCACGGTGTGCCAGCTCCGGGTGGGGGCACCCCCAGAGCCCCCAGTGACAGCTGTGGAGGTGAATTCTGGAAGGTCATGGACGGTAGGGGTTGGGAGCCCCGGTTCCCCACACTCGCCACTGGGCTGGGGCTGGAGGGTCTGGGCAAAGCAGGCGTTGGCTCTTCCTGCCTCAGACCACTCTCTCTCCTCTAACTCTCCCTCCTCAGCTCCCCTGATTTTCCTCCTACCTCTCTGCTCTCAGTGGCTGCCAATGATTCCTTTTCCTCTGCACAAGAAAAAAATGGCACCAAAGCTCTTTTTCCCAGGCTGCTGCCGCTCTGGGAGATCCTGTGAGAAACCATGGAGTGTAGGGCATCCATGGGTTCAAGAGGGAAGCAGCATAGAGCAGCTGACCACAAAAGACAGACCCTCGGCCAGGGCCGTCCTGCTGAGCCAAATGTCATCTCTGCGTACGTAGCCTGAAAATACGCCAACTTGTGTCAGTAAATTGCAACTCCACCTAGCACCCTCTCAAAAATGGAAATGCCAATGGAATGTTTAAGGTGCCACCAGCCACTCCCATGGTGATGTGAATTTATCAAGAAGACTACTCTTCCCAGCAATCGATCTGAGAGGCACGTTTTGATTGATGGGCAGAGCCGGGCAGGGCTGGGCAGTTGTAGAACACACGGCTGTTTGTGGGGTAAGCTGGTCTAGGTGGGGCCAAAGTTAGTGGGATACTCAGAACCCACAGCCTCCAGCGAGGCTAAAACTGGGAGGGATCCACAGGAAGGGATTTTCGATGGGTGCCCCAAGTCAAATCTTTTTTATGGTATTTTAACATTTTGCCCACGTTGCCCTAATCCTAAGGGATAGGGGAAGAACTGCTCTTGGTCTTTCTCTAGGCTGCTTGTGCTCCTCGTAGCTCATTCTCCTGGCCCTGCGGCCACGCCCCACGCTGGTAACCTGCCTATCCAGGGAATCCTGGGCACCTGGCCCCCACAGCGTCCCTTCTGTACCCCTCACTGCACTAGATGCAGTGTTAGAATTTTGTTGGTCTCTCCAGTTAGATTGTGAGCTATTCTAAGGGCAGATACAGGATCTTACTTTTCTTTTAAAATAATAATAATAAGAACATCAGTAAGAGTAATAGCAACAACACACACTTGCTATGTCTCTTGTTGGAGAAAACTCAGGGCAACACAGCCTGACAGGTGCTATGACGCACATGCAGGGATCCACGGCATCGCCTGGTTTAGTCTGTGCCAGATTCCCAGGTCTAGGCCTTGAGGCTTCCCCACAGGCTTGGGAGGTGATGAGAGCAAAGGGTAGAGGAAGACAGGAGACCAGGATGCACTTGGGCAACGTTGCTCTCAGTGCCCTGAAGAAGTCTCTGGAATCGGGCAGATGCAGAGGCCATCCCTGTGTCCTCCTCTGCACCAAAGTTTTATTCACCACTGCCTTACACTGTGTTTACTGGTCCAACCATGGGACAGATGTGCAGCTGGCTGCCACTCATCAGTGTCCCTCTCCTCTCCCTCCCGCCTCTTCCTCCTCCTCCTTCTCCTCCTCCTCCTCCTCCTTCTCCTCCTCCTCATCAATCCCAGTTCTCTGGGGTTGTGCATGAAAAATCGGAACCACAATCACCTCAATAAACAGTATCGGTAATTTACAATTTCTCTTTCTGATTTCTTCTTTAGAAAGTCTTCATGTGTCAGGCAATGGATGAGATGCACAAATGGGACTGTGAAGGAATCATGAATACCACGCAGGTTCCTCAGGACGCTCTGCCTGGGAAGGCAGCGGGGCCACAGGAATAGGCCCAGCTTTGGAGCCTGCCGTCCAGTCCTGCAGCCGCCAGCCATACCTGGTCACAGAGGGCCTGAAACGTGCCTAGCTCGTGTCATGATGTAAGTTAAAATATACCCCCGAGTTTGAAAACATTGCAAAAAAAAAAGAATTGTAAAATAGTTCATTTATAGTTGTTATATGCTGACATCATATTTTGGGTTTATTAAGTTAAAGGAAACATATTATATTAAAATTAATTTCTCCTGTCTTTTTACTCTTTTATGTGGCTACTGGAAGATTCAAATTTCCGTGTGTGGCTTGCCTTCTATTCTGCTGGTCAGTGGTGACCTAGAGGTGCCCAGCCCAGGCTTCTCCTTTCGTCAGCTCCTGGCCTTGGGCAAATCAACCGGCCAGCTCGGACACTCGGTCACTGGTAGAGTGAAGACGATACTTGAAGGGTCGGAAGTGTGGAGAAGGACAAACAATCATGAGTGCAGCATGTGGAGCACACACTCCCCAGGCCGCTGCAGTGTGGACAGAAGGTCACAGTGAGAGCGCAGACACGGAAGGTTCTGGACCACCGGCCCCACCTCCTAAGAGACAAGGTCTGTCACAGGGCAACCAGGGGGTGCTGGCCGTGGAGGGGGCCTGCTGAGGGTGAGGGGCTGTGAGGGAGGCTGGACAAAGGGGCCTTTCAACAGGACGCACCCCGGCCGGTTAACAGGAGAGAAGCCGGAGGCTGGAGAAGAGCCGGCCATTGGTGTGGAGTCCACGCCCTGGCAGTAACAGAAGCGTCCTTCTTAGGGGAGGGGTCAGACACTGGAGGCGAATACCAGCACAGGGCAGAGATACTTCTTTCTCTAGTCTCTAGACTTCCCCCTCACGGCTAGGGTTTACCAAATAATACAGATGCTATAAACTGAGTCGTGTTCCCCAAATACCCATATACTGAAGTCCTAACCCCCAAGACCTCAGAATGTGACTATATTTGGAGACAGGGCCTTCAAAGAGTTAATTCAGGTGAATGAAGTCATGTGGGGGGCCCTACTCCAATGCGACTGGTGTCCCCATAAGAGGAGGAGATGAGGACACAGACACGCACAGAGCGATGACCATGTGAGGACACAGGGAGAAGATGGTGTCTACATGCCGAGGAGAGAGGCCTCAGGAGAAACCCACTTGCTGACACCTGGATCTCGGCCTTCCAGCCTCCAGAACCAAGAGAGTAAATGTCTGTGGTTTATGCCACCAGTCAGGGGTGCTTTGTTATGGTGGGGTAGCTGACTAATACAACATCTGATGTAGACGTCTGGACAGCACCGGGGTGTCACAGGCACTAATGTCAGCTCTGGCTCTGACAGCCTTCTGTGTGTCTAGCACTTACTGAGCACCAGCTGGGGGCGGAGCCGTCCCCAGAAAACTTCCTAGGGCAAACTCAAGAGTGGAAGATCCACAACATTCAGAGCAAGGCTGAACGAGAGGAAAGCCCAGAGCAACCTAAGTGACAGATGCAAACACCATCCGAAGTGCCCCCTGGTCCTTCGGTAACGACAGGTCTAACACCTTTCATCCGTGCTGACAAAGGTAAGGAATTCCTCTAGCAGCCAGTTGAGCCAAACGTCTTATCCACCTGTGCAGGGTCCTCCCTGAGTCCCAAGGGCAATCCTCCAGGCACAGCCTGTCCTATGGCAAGGAGTCTATTTTTAGCTTGTGGAACCAGTTTTCTTCTCGGAGCCTCTTCGGGTGGGGCCACTGAGAGCCTGTGGGTCTCACCCCCAAGCGAGGGGGCTTCAGCAGCAAGCACGGCTCTCTCCCCGGGTTCTCCAGGGCACCTGGGACACGGCCCTCCCCGGTTCTGCCACATACTTCTGTGAAAGTGGACGACTGATAAAGAGCTGGTAAATGAGCGAGCCAGGCCTATTGGGAAACCAAATGCCATCATGACTCTTAAAACAACATGGGATCAAAAGCAAAACAGGGTTTTCCTCATTTCTGAGACCAAGAACGATTCACTGAAACTGCTCTTGCCTCAAGGAATTCCTTAATTCATCCACGTGAACGAGCCACGCGCCGGGAGTTCAGGTGCCAGTGGCTCCTCTGGTGGATGGAGTCTCCCTCCCTGACATCCGCCCTCGGATCCTCTGCTCTGATGGGGCCACAGCAACGGGGACCCAGCTACTCGGCTACCTGGCCGTGTCCCACACGACCTGTTACCAGCACCGCAAGATCGGAAAAGGGAGTCCTCTTTTTCACCAATCAGAAGTTCCAGAGTTACCCCCTCAGTCACGTCCCTCTCCCTCTCGCCTTCTGACGTGTCTTCTTCAGGTGGAGAGAGACACCAGGGAGAAAATTTCAAGGTGGTGAATCACGGGGGAGAAACCTGAGAACTGGAGGCTGCCAGGTCCTGGCAGGAAGTGACCACGTCCCCTTGTCTCCTTCCCCAGACCTGGACGGCAGGCCTGGCCCAGAGCAGGAAGTCATGACAACCAACCAATCCATTCTCACCCCACCAGAGGGCTGCAGGCTCTAGGAAGGCAGCGGGGCACCAGGATGAGGGAGGGGAGGGATGCCTGTTGCCCTAGTGCTGGAGAAGATGGGAGCTGGGAGGAACACAGCGGGCCGTGGGGGATGAATGGGGGTGACTTCCGCCTACAGCTACCCTCCCTGTTAACAGCTCAACAACCAGTGCCTGAAACAGACAAAAGCATTCTTTCTACTCTCTCCAAAGTAGAAAAAGAAAGCCTCCCAGAATTACATGCAGAAACATACAGAATGGTAACAACAGGGCAAGAACTCATGTGATTTTTTTCTCATCTGGTTCACGTTTAAATGCTCGCCCATGCCATGTAACATCACAGAGCACTCCCTCTGAAAGGCATCAGGTATTTTCTACCAAGTTACAAAAAGAAAAGCGCTCCTACATGTAACAACTATCTACAGGCACCATTGTTTTTAAATTCCCAATTTTTTATTTGTTTTTAAATCATCAGAATGTTAAAAATTAGATTTCCGAAAACGAAAGCCAAGTATAAGCTTTACTACTGCTCAACAATCTTACTTTGGTAGAAACAAACAAATTAAAAATGTTTCGGCTGGCGGCCCGGGTTCGGATCCCGGGTGCACACCGACGCACCGCTTCTCCGGCCATGCTGAGGCCGCGTCCCACATGCAGCAACTGGAAGGATGTGCAGCTATGACATGCAACTATCTACTGGGGCTTTGGGGGGAAAAAATAAATAAATAAAATCTTTAAAAATGTTTCGGTGTTTTACAATGTCAAACAACAGGAAAGAAGCTGCAAGCCAGAGAGAGGGTTTTGGAACCTGGAGTTGCAAATCAGTCATTCTGAGACTTAAAATACCACACAGGGTGAACAGGCCAGCGCTCTCTGATAGGAGCTGGTTTCCACTTTCACTTTTAGCTGAGACTGTGTCCTCCCGTGCAGACACTGCCCAAATCCACGGTCTTTATAGTAACTGAGCACATTCAGGGCTCAGTGTTACTGTTGATCGTAACAAGGAGATATCAGTTACACTGTCGGAGTGCAAGTTATAGAAAATAACGAGTCAGTGCCCATTCAATATTTACTAGAACCATTTACATATTTATAAAGTTGGTGCTCCTTTCAATGAGGAGAGGAGGATTCCGAGTCAATAATAATATTATAAAAATGTAAATCCCTTCTAGTTCACCTTGGGCCTGAAATCACTAGGCAAGAAACCAGACAACACTGTTCGTAACGTTAAGATAAAATATGACCGGGAGCAGCATGCAATCACTCATTTGCTTTACATGGATGATTTGAAAGCCAATTATGGAAAATTACCCACTTGGCTGATACAGAAATTGAGTCCAAGTACTGCTCGGAGAAGGACTCCTTGCTGCAGAGTTCATTATTATCAGATAAAAGCTGTGCTCGAGACCACAGCAAAGGGGCCTTGAGGCTGCAGTTCAGCTCAATCCAGTGGACGTTTCTAAGGCCCTTTGTGTGCAAGTGAGGGGCAGGAGTCCCCCCTTAGCTTACGACGTTCTGGTGACCTGTCATTTGTCTTGAGTTGTAACATGCACAATTTTATGTTGAGTTAAAGCACCAAAGAAATCTAATAATTTCCTTTTCCCTTCTACAAATGAGGGTGGATACCAAGTTTTGCACACAATGTCAGGCCTATTTCCTCATCATCTGAGATGATTCTTGAGTGGTAGAGAAAGGAGCGGACAGAGGAGGAGCTACCGGGAACCCTGCGATTGGTGGCCTGTGAGTATCACCCCTTGTGAGCGGCTCAGGAGGAAAAAGGCTGAGAACCATTACTCCGAGACACTCCAGGGGACTCAAAGGCAAGGCTGAGAATCATAATCCAGTGGAAGAAGCTGATGCCTGTGAAATAGGGTGGACGTTGGCGCACGCCATGCTAGAAATACAGAGAAGATTAACTCTGAGTAGCTGGAAGGATTCAGATGATTTTTATTTGCGTTTTTCCCATTTCCCATCTGTATTGTCCAAACACTCCAGAATAAGGATGTGGAGGCAGATACCACTGGGGGGTCAGGCTCAGTGAGACTACAGTGGGTCTGGAGTCCAGGCCGAGGAGTTCCGGTCTTAGTCTGTGTGCTAAGGACTGCCCTAGAAGTTTCTAAGGGTGGGAGGCTAGTCATCAAGAGTTTTAGCAGGAAACCCTGGCAACTGCAGCGCAGGACGCACGGGAATGGGAAGAACAAGAACCCAGGTGGACCTGGGGAGCTCTGAAAAGTCCCCATGTCGGCACCTGGATCCCAAACTCTGAGGGTGGGGGAGGACCCCAGTGGGTTGGAAAACTGCGGGTGATGCAAATGTGAAGTCAGGGGTGAGCAGCCTCGAAGGGCGGAGGAAAACAGGGAGAGGCTGCGCTGCTCCCCTGGACGGAGGCGTCCTCAGGGCTGAACCCCAGAGCCCCCGGCAGCCGGGTGCAGGCTACAGATTCAGTGGAGCTCTGAGGAAAACCCAAGTACTTTCTGCCCTTTAGCCAAACACCTGGGGTTCAGAATGAGCTCTTCCGGCAGGTGACGGGGACTGCCTCCTCGGAGAGGAGAAGTCAAAGCTGACCCTGAGGGGTGAGAGGAGCACTCTCCGCAGAGGGAGAGGAGCACGGCGGGGGAGGGCGCTGGGAAACTAATACTGCAGTTAGGTTCTGGAGCTGACAGAAAGCTGATCGGTTTCGCTGGTAATGAATTAGTTTAAATTTTCATGGTCTTTCAAAGCAGCAGCTAATTAGATACAGTGAAATCTGGGAATACTCCTGCCCCAAAAATAGGAAATGTTGAAATAACAAAAGTAGTTTTGCATGAGAGCAAAGAAATTTTATAATCTCTTTTCCATGAAAACCTTCCTGTACCTCCACAACAAATCATACAGAACACGGGCAAGGGCCTCTGCAGCCTCTTTTCTTCTCCTTCTCCATTCCTCCTCTCCCTGTCTCTTTTTCCTCTCGCCCTCCTTCCCTCCCTTCTTTCCTTTCCAGGTCCAGGTCTGCCTATGGACATGCAATTTCCTGAATAAATGAACGTGGAGGCCCCAGCTTCCCCCAGCTGTCAGGGAAGAGCTGTGGTATCTAAATCTATTACAAATCAAGAGGATTTGTGTTTAATAACAAAAACAAAGTGTGTGTTTTAAGGATTTTTGAGCCATGCTCACTTCTTACCTTATTGCCCTTCTCAGCACTTAAGTCTCGCTTTCCAGCGTGGTTTCCCATCTTGAACCGATGAGCTCTTCAGAAGCTAAAAGACGAAGAGGAGGCGTTAGTCTTAAAACTAGGGCTTTCAGAGTTTTCTACGTTGTTTTCCCATCAGAACAACAATCCTGTGAAATATGCTACGCCCATTTCTGAGAAGAGAAAACTAAAGCCCCCCAAACTCAGGAGACACGCTGAAAGTCTTACTAGGGAATGCCATCGTCTTTAGATCTCATGAAGAAAACTAGAAAATAGGAGAGCTGCCAATACCCAAATTCTGTTCAGTAACAAACACCCTTCGGCCTGTTTCCTCATCTATTAAAAAATCAACCCATCTCAAGAAATCTCGTGGACTGTTTCTATACAAATACATACATACAGAGGAAGTCACACCTCACGCAGGTATAATATCATGAGACAAACTGAGATGCAGAAAAGTGCTGATGCTCTCCGAAAATAAAAGGTCATAAGTGGGTGCTCACTGCACAGGGAATCGTGTGAGCACAGAAACAGCAAGGTCAGGCCAAGGACTGCTTATCAAACAAGTATCCCAAGAATCTGCAGAATTTCTAGGGAAGATAAAGTTGGATAAAAAAAAAAAGCGTGTGTTCCTCATTTGTATTTTCTAACAAACTTTAGCAGCAAATTCATGATTTTTTTCCCCAAAAAGGCACAAAACTGAAGAATTTAACCAAACCAATTCCAAACACATTGCTCATCCCACCACATCCCTGTCCCTGCACTAGCCACAAGAACCACTTGTACCATCACCTGAGATGGGTCACCTGGCCACAGGTGACCAGGCTTTACCAACAATTATAAAATGTAATTTTCCATGATGTATTCTTTTTAAAGAACATGTGAGTGCCGACTCCCTGCTGAACAGGAACAGCTTTCCCTGAAAGGTAATAAAACGAATCGTCTCCTAAAAACGGGAATGGGGGATTTGTAAAATATTATATATGTTCGAAAGAAAGGCAAGTTTTGTTCGCCAAAAGGCAAGAGGGAATTTGCCTGATATCTGAATTTTTCCAAAGTCTCCCAGATCACTGGGTGCCTCTTCGCTAACTATGAAGGATGAGGATGCTCTTCTCCAGAAGGACCCCCATCGACAGTGGCTGTGTGGAGGGTTGACAGGATTGGGGAGCAAGGAAGCAATGACATCTTTCAGTGTCACCTCCCAGTGTGGGTGTACAGTGGGTTACTACACGATGGAGACTGTAAACAGCCAACCACCTTCATGCTATGTAAATGGAAACTGGGGCAGAGGAGAACATTTCCAGTGAGCTGCATGCAAGAGAGAGTTTAAAAAGTACTATACTTCAGATAACTCAGATGCAAGTGGAGATAATGCGCTCTGGTAAATCAAAGATGGGTTCCGGTGGTGATAAAAACACTACCAGCTTTGAAGAGTCACGTGACTTCCTCAGGTTTCATGACACGGAGAGTGAAAAAAACCAATATTTAAAGCTGTATGCTTTTTCAATAAATATTTTTCAAAAGGAAATAAAATAAAATAAAGCTGTATGCTTTTAAAAATGCAAGTCTACCTTTGCAGACAATTTCGGTATCCAGTGAGATTCTATCACCCACCTTCCCAATTTATTTAAATTAGACAACCAAAAAAACCTTTATGGGGTAATCCCAGGGGGAAAATGGAGGTTTGGAACACATCCGGTGCTTTATTTGATAAGAATGGGTACAAAAGGGAAAGAGAGAATTCGTTTTTGTCCTCTTGGGGTATAAACAGTGATCAGAGACCATGAACGGGTAAACTCGTCAGAGACGTCGGTCTGGACGCTGGGTGTGCAGTGGCTGTCATTCTGAAGTGTGACCTCTCTTTAACCCTGCAGTGTTGTTTTAACTAAACATTGAGAACTTGCAATATGTGTCTAACACATACAGTAACAATGCATGGAACATGTGTGGATCTACCTCCCTGTTTAAGAAGTAAGAATTGGTCTATTCAAAGCTAAGCATAGGCAAGAATAGTTAACTTCTTTTCGTTTAGGCTGACAACTTGGACTTTTGGGGGTTTTCCATCTCGGCATAAAGACCCCATCTATGTTCTCAGCTGGGCAACATCTCAAACTCATCAGCCTCGAATCCCCAGTCCCCTACCTCCCACTGTCTCCACCTTTTCCTCGCCCTCCTCGGTCCATCTCCCCAGCTGGTATTAGGCAAATCCAAGTGTGATGTTCTCTCTACCCAGCAAACAAATCTCTAACCATTTAACCTAAATCAGAATAGTGTGGGAAGTGTAACTATTTGGGGGTTGCTTGCGGACAAAGGGAGAGCTAGTTTTGGACAAAGGGCTTAGAAGCCTGCTGAAATCTACCCCAGACATCGCCACTGCTCCTTGGAGAAAGGAGATGCTGTCTCTACACCAGTCTGTTCTCATCCAAACCTTTACCACGCTTCAAAGCAAAACTTTAGGTTATGTTTGGTGGACTGTTTGTGAAATACTTTAATCAATACTTAGAAAACTTGGGACTACTGGGCACAGAATAGACTGAAGTAACAGAAGTCCAGGTCAGACTTCTGAGTGTGTACAAAACCAGTTAGATTTGACTGGCCAGATTAATGGAAAGAGAATTTATTTTACAGATGTCATTTAGAATAGGCAGAGTCTAGCCTTAAATGCACAGCGTACATACTGGCAGGAAAGATAGGCAAGAAAAGCAAAGTAACACTGATGTACGATCATCTTCTCAGGTCAGGGCCCTCCAACGATGGGGAAATGTTTTCTGAGCATCATCAATACCTGAGACACATCCCGTAGTACCTCAGTGAAAACGGTGGTGTGTAAGTGAATGATTGGCAGTTGGCTTCACTCTGTTTACCTCTGCCCCACCCACCTTGAGAGATGGGAGGGTGGGCTTCAGAAGGCTGTGTTCCTTGCTATAACTGTAAGAACTCAGCACCAGCAGCTGGTCCCTGTAACATGCTGAAGAGAATCATCTGCAGGCAAAAGAGCTGGACGACCCGAGGTCATCTTTATTTCATTTCATTTTTGCAATTACTCAAATTGAGACAGCAAGAGAAAAATTTGGTAAACGTGTGGAATGCTGCATGGAAGCCAGGCTGCCTCTGAGCATCTCTGGGTAAGTTAAGAGGCTTTTTGTGAAATAATAAAAAAGGAACGTGGGGGCAGGGGGAGTTGAGGGCTACAGCTGTGAGAGGGAAAGACTGTTAGGTTATATCAGGACGGCCACATACTCCTTAGGCTGAAATTCAGTTCTAGATGAGATTTCCAAACAGCCCCTGGATGACTGAAAATTTCCGTAATGTTTACATGATTATCAACACTTTGCGTTAGCCACAGAGCTAAAAT
This sequence comes from Ceratotherium simum simum, assembly GCF_057802395.1. Classification (NCBI taxonomy): domain Eukaryota; kingdom Metazoa; phylum Chordata; class Mammalia; order Perissodactyla; family Rhinocerotidae; genus Ceratotherium; species Ceratotherium simum. The sequence continues at coordinate 61,890,275 of NC_141913.1, forward strand.
CGAGCACATGCAGTACAAGTTAGTAATCCAGATTTACTAGAATGCAATCCAATCTTTACTGTTTGGCTTTCATTTTTAATAATCTGCTTCTAATGCAGCTGAGATGACTAACTGTCACTACGATGGAGATCCTGAAGGAATGAGCACAGACAAAATCCACAGTGGACGGATACAAGTGCCCGTGAACATGACGCTGACATGCATGGGGGCATGGAAGTGAAAACCCTGCTTCTAAGTATTGTAACCAGTTGCATTCTACAGGTAGCTCTAACTCTTTAAAGTACAAAAGTGGGGGCCGGCCCCCACTTGCGGGTGGCACAAGCAGTTAAGTGCGCGCACTCCGCTGCGGAGGCCCGGGGTTCGCCGGTTCGGATCCTGGGCGAGCACCAACTCACGGCTTGTTAAGCCATGCTGTGGCGGTGTCCCATATAAAGTGGAGGAAGATGGGCACAGATGTAAGCACAGGGCCAATCTTCCCCAAGAAAAAAAGGGGAGGATTGGCATCAGATGTTAGCTCAGGGCTAGTCCTCCTCACACACAAAAAAAGTAAAGGGAAAAAAAAAAAAAGTACAAACGAGGCAGTTGAGAACTAGGGCCCAATTCAGATTCCTGCTGCGTAACCAAGGGCAAGTTACTTCACCTCTCTGAGCCTCAGTTTCCTATAAAATGGAAGTAAGGAAAGCTGCCTCACTGTGCTGGTGAGGGTGAAATACACCAGTCAGGGTTAGAGTTGAGTTAGGGTGAGGGTTGGGTTAAGGCGAGGGTTAGGGTGAAGGTGAGCTCTAGGGGCGGGCTAGTTTCTGCCTTTCTCTTCCCTTGCCCCAGGTGCATGATCCCAGGGTGGGTGGGGAGCAGGTGAGGAAACAGCATCCAGCCACCTACAATTGCGTGCATACCAAAGAGACCTTTATGTGGGTTCCCAGATATGTGGACATCCACTCTCAATCCCAAGGCCAGGGGAGGCAGAGTGGTAAAAATCCCATAGGCCCGGGAGAAGCACAGAAGTGACAGTGCACAACGAGCCTGTAACGAATGCTCCTGCTCTGTCACAGATGACCCAGCCCAGGAAGGATGCAGCTCCTGCTGGTTCAAGACTGTACTGGGGTGGGGGGAAGGCAGAAAAGAGAAAAAGTGAATAGGAGACTCAAGAGAGCTGTCCCCAAACTTCAGAGAAGCCTCTGGTATTAAAATGCTAAATTGGCTATTTCTGAAGTACCTTTGAGTGCATTTTTACAGTCAATGGGGTTATTGTGAAATCTTTTGTTTCACTAAATCTCGATCGTGAGAACGAGAAGGCTTCAATTCAAGTCTTCCTAGACAGCCGGCCTAATAGACGAGGTGACCCGAATCATCTGATGTGCCTCCGCAACCTTCTAAAGGCAAGGAGATGAGGTGCAGTGAAGTGAGATGGAATTCCTGACGGTGTGGAATTAATTGTCTGTTACCTGCACTTCATTGTGTGTTTGGGCTCTTTAGTAATCCACTTGTCTAGTTGTATTTATGCCCATGTCACAGCGAACAGATCATGGCTGTATTATTTTTACAGACTTAAGAGTCTTTGGTTTTGGTTTCATAAGATGCTGTTGACTGTACAAAAGATTTTTTTTTTTTTGGAGTCCATGTTCAAGAAAGCAAACCTAAAATTAATGTTTCTATGGAGATACAGGGTTAATTTTACAGGGATTTGCTTTATCCTCACATTTCTATAAGCCAAGTTATGTAATTACAGGAATTACCCTGTAAACTTTATTCCCATTTTATAGTTGAGAAAGTAAAGTTTAGATGACCAAAACTAGCTATGAGTGCATCAAAGCCTCTAGGAATATAGTTTAGTTAAAAATAGGGATTAATTAGTATTTGGATGGTGAACATGAGAACATGACGTAATCCATGCAGACACAGAAGTATAATGATGTACACCTGAAGTTTACACAATGTTATAAACCAGTTATTGCAATAAACAAAAAATTTAAAAAAAATAGGGATTAGCTGGATGTTATTTACATCATGAATATGTCTTATGTGGAAAAAAGTGTTACAGCAGGTCTAGGATACCATACATTCCTAAATTACTAATTAATACAATAAAGAGAAGACCTTACTCTGACAAGTAGCCTTGAGAAATTATGTGGATTACAAGAACCTGTTCTTATAAACTCCTGTACGTGGATACATAAGTTTTATAATGAAAACAGCAGAGACTTTCTAAATTCCTTGCCTAATATCTTGCAACAGCAGCTGCTGAAAAGTGCATTCAAGGAATGATTTGGGTTTTGATCCCATACCTGCCAATAACTATTTACTGTAGAGTTAGCAAACAATTTCTCACAGCTTCAGATTTCTCATCTGGTGAAGGTGAGCTCTAGGGCTGGTGAGCTCTAGCTCTATGAGAATGGAGACCATCATACCCACAGTGCGGTGTCATGGAGGACTAAGGAAGGTAATAGACTGGAAAGCATGGGCCCCATATGGATGACATATGGATAACATAACTGCCTTCTCATCCCTTCCTTAGAGAATGGCTTTCATGTTCCATAAGGTGCCGAATGCAGAATGAGACAAACAGGCAGTTAATAGGGAGTTAATTATGACCCCAAAAGGCTAACCTTCCAAATATATCTTAACTGTAAAAGTTCAACTTTCTTGCAGTAAAAAAATTTCAAGAAATATATTGCTTTATACTCAGTAGAGAGCCAGGGGGCAGATGTGTCCATTCATCAGTCTCCCACACAATTATTTACGTAGAGCACTTCAGAGTAATTTCTTCTCTGTTCTGTATGCACTTGTCTAAGTGTGAATACTGACAGTAAAAACACCAGTAGGGTGTCATTTATGGGGAGGGGCTGAGAGGAAGGACACAGGGGCTGAGGTCTCCCCTGGCCACAGAGGGGGGTCAAGCGAGAAGCCATGCAAGTACTGAGCCCACACAGTCACAAGTTTCCAGGAAGGACAGACGGGAGGTCTGGTTGCCTGGGGAGGAAGTGAGGCCCTGAGTTATAGTCACCCAGGCAGCGCTACGCAGGTGTGGCGGCCAGCCAGAGTGTCACCTGGAGCTCTTTAGGAATGCACATTCCAGGGCCCCACCCCCAACCTTCGGAATCCCAGTCTCTGTGGTGAAACCTGGGACTCGGATTTCACAAGCTCTGCGGAGCATTCCAGTTTGAGAACCACGGGCCTTAAGAAGACCCTACTCTTTCTGACTTACAGGGAGGCAAGTGGAGAGTAATAGGAGGGTGAGATGGATCACCTGGAACCTTCATACTGAGACGCCTGCAGAGACGGCACAAGGTGAAAAGAATCAAGCAGATTTACGAATCATCGGCCTAGACACGAGCATAAATGTTGTTCCCTTTGTCTGCAAAACCAGTACAACAATCCTCCACCCCACAGTTTATGCTTTACGGGTTCTACTTTCAATTATGGATTAGTGAATCAGAAAAACATACACTTGTCTGCTCCTTAAAGTGTACATTTTTAAATTTCCCAAAGCGACCTCCTCTAATACCCTAATTTAAATGATATCCATCAATTACATGCTCTCCTGGGACCTCTTTCTTGCCTTTAAAGGACTTGTCCCTGCTGGAACTCACATGTAACTGGCTAAGGTGTGCGTCCTCACTAGCCCGAAAGTTCCAGAAAGGGCCGAAAGAGTGACTCTCTGGCCCCTTACAAGAAGGTCCGCTGACCTCTGAGACAGAAAACAGCAATCTTTTAAAATTACCCGACAAATAAGATTGTGAACTTTTATTTGCTTAGTTTTAAGGATGGAGATTTCCCATGCTGGGTGGCAGAGACATTCTCCCCAGCATCCACCCTCCCCTGCTGGTGAGAGCCCCTCCGCCGCGCCCACGCCACCTCGAGCTGTGGCTGGCAACATGGCTGCCCAGCCAGGGACCATGTTTCCCAGGCTCCCTGGCAGCCACACATGGCCATGTGACCATCTCTGGCAATGGGTCTTTCTTCAGAGACAAGTGTTATGAAACATTTGTTCAATGACCCACTTCACTAGGCACCAAGGGGCGTTCAACATAAATTCAAGATAAGATTTCTTTTCCGTATCTGGAACTATAACACCTATACCCAAACAGGCACATGATAATCTCTTATAAAATGTATAAATTACAATTAATATTTTAAAATCTACCCACTGGAACCCATTTATAGTCATTCCCAACAGAAAGGAGTATTAACACCTACTTATGGCAGAATTGAAAAATCCCACCAGCGTGGTAACTTTCACTTTCTCTGCTCTCTAAAAGTCACTAAAGCAATGTTTTCAAAATTCCTTGTACTTTTGCTTTAACCATTACTGGAGTCTTTGCTTTTTACTAGACTTTAAAAGTAAATGTCACTGTTATAACTACTGTTATAATTGCTTCTTAACCTCTTCCCTGGATCCCAGGGGTTCTCAGCATCTTGTTACTAGAAGCCAGCAGTGCTGGGCACCTAGGAAATGCTCAGTAAACACAGGCTGAAAGGGGGGATATGGTGGTCCTTCGGATTAAATACATCAATCACCCAGAATTGGCTGAGGAGCCACCAAGGGCTTAGGGGTGTGTTTTTGTATTTTGGAGGTGGCCTCACTGTACCTTCTCGAAGAATGAAAAGCGAAAGAAAGATGATTGTGATTTGCACACACCAGAAGGGGCTTCTTTGACCTCTGAAATACGTGTTGAATATGAGGGAGAAACTGTGTAGGATTTAGATTGATGAGAGAGTGTAGACAGGGTGCCCCAGGGGTGGGAGAACCTGAATAAGGGTAATAAAAGAGGAAACAGTGAGAATTCCAAAGGGGCACCTCATTTCCTTTTTGGGAATGCTAAATGAACCACAGAATGAACCCCCTGGAGATCTGTGGGCTGACCGCCCCGGGAGAGCACCTCTTCTCCAGATGGAGGGCCGGATTCCCCTGGGCCCGCAGAGCCCCGATATTGTGCCTGGGACTTAGCAGGCAGTGCTTCCTCTGAGCTGCCCTTCAGCGGTGGGTGTGGTTTGCCAAGAGGTGTGGAGCCTGCGTCCTCCCTGCAGAGATAAAGTGGACCCCGCCACCCCTACACCGTGGGCGTGACAGCATGTGGCTGGAAGGGCAGACAACATGACTCTGCTTCTTTGATCTTGAGAAGAAAACCCGGGGAGCAAATTTAAAAGATCAAGGAACTCATGTATAAAATAAAACAAAAGATATCTGAAAGAACAAAAACGAAACTAAAGGACGGGTTTCTTTCCTGCAAAATCCCTGTTCTGCTTCTCGCTCCCTCGCTCCCTCCTCTTTCTGTCTCTATTAGCACCCAAGCACGATGCCTGCCTTCTGTACACAATCATTTTTATTTCTCACGTCAAAAACATTCTTGTAACACCCTGTGCTCAGAACACAGTAAACAGCTACCAACACCACTAATACAACAACCAAACACACTCACACACTCATGCACACGTGACAAAAGAAACAGACCATTTTACAGACTGGAACAAGGGGCAGGAAGCTAAGAAGTCACATTCAGTTTCACGCAGGCCTCTGATGGCTAACCTCTAAGCCGCATGAGCTTCTCCCAAACTCCTTCCTCCCATCACTTTACACCTCACACAGACCACCCGTGGGGATGCTTGAAATATGTCAAATCACAAATCACATGTTATACGACAAACTGAACATGAAGAGAAGGTCTGTTTTCCTGTCCCACCCAATAAACCTCACCCCTCTTATTAAAATTCACTGGCAGCAACCAAGGCCTAGTGTGAGTCCTTCAGATGAGAGGACGACAGGCTTCACAGCCAGGAGAGACCGAGTATCTTAAGGATTCTGAGCCATCTCACAAGAATAGAGGAGGGAAGGAAGGAGGTCTTTCTCAGGTTCAGAAGCTTACTCGGTAGGAGGAAAATAGCATCCTTGGATCATAGACTTTGAGTCTGGGCCTCAGTCAGGTCACATGCTGCCTATCTGACCTTAAGGAAGTTCCTTAAACTCAGCCTTGGTCCCCACTGGTCAAGTGGGGTAACCACACCTACCAGATCTACCCGCTCAAGAGGTTGTGAGATTCAGACAGTACAACCGTGAAAACGTGTAAGAAATGGGGAAAAGCCTGACACGTCATTCCAGTTCGTCCATAGTGCCCAGATGGCACTAGACGAAGGATCTCAAAAAGATTCGTGAGTCCATGTCTTTGAAACAACGCCACTCACAAAAACCCGTAGATCCCAAGTCACGAACATCGTCAGAAGCTTAAAGGCCAGCACCGTGCTGGCTCCTCCAGTAGGCTGGGGGCACGGCCTCCATCAAACAGCGTGTTTTCTGGGTGAGGCTGTCTGATCCTGAAGACACAGGTGTGCGGCTGGGCCGGGCCATGCAGGCTCCGTGCATGCACACGCCGGGCTCTCTCACTCCACATCTGTCACCCACAGATGCGGCCTCTGCTTCTCACAGACTATCCATAAACCGGCGCTGAAACAATTCGGTGTACAGCTCTGAAGGCAGACAACATATCATTTGGAAACGGTTCTCACTGCCTGAGACACGTGCTGCTAGGCTCGCAGCAGCGACACCCTCCTCCAAGCCGTGCAGCCTGGCGGGCGAGCTCCATCTCCTGATACCTGGTGTTGCAACTCCAGCTCCCCAAGGTCAGGGCTGAGGTCAGGGCTGAGGTCCGTGCTGGGAGTGGGCACTTAAACTCCCCAGCTGATGAACCACGTGAAGAGCTCCAGAGCTGGCCCTGACTGTGGAGGGCACCCAGAAGTGGGGGATTTCTTCTAGGAAAAGTGAAAAATGAGGGAATGAGGGAAAGGAAGAGCATTCAACTATTCACTCTCCTGCTAGACCTTCAGGCAGGTACCAGGGATCCAACAATGAGAACAGATAGTGCGCTCTTTACCCACGGGAAAGCTGGCAAGCCACGTGAGAACAATGAAGTTCAGGCAATTTTAATTTTAAGTAATTCAAGAAGTAGCATAACAGAGCTGTGGATTAAGTGTTACTGACAGTGGTGTGCCGGTGAACACACCGTCCAAGAAGGAAGGAATGAGGGAGAGGAGAGGCTGACAGGCTCACTTTGAATTTCTGACTCAACTGCAGTGGGCTCAGGATGGTCCAAGCGGTCTCCCTGCATTTTCTCCTTTTCAGATGTCACATTTCACCTCACTTGGGGGAAACGCCCCAATGGTCCAGACCCCTCCACTTCCTCTCCTGGCTGATGACCTCACCCCTGTTCCATGAGAGGCAGCCACACAGGAAACCCCTGACCTTCCCGTGGGGCCCCTAGCCCAGCACAGACACCCACACGCTGCCTCCCCAGGGAGGAGCACCCAAGTGTCATATCTCATGAAGTTCAGGTTTGGGGGCAGTTACAGTCAAATAACAGCAAACACTTTTGTCACTTAGAAGGTCATTTTTTTAAATTCTTTCTTTCACTAGCTTAGAAGCAACTAAAAGACACAATATCACAATGGTGACAGTTTCAAGAAGCCTTTCTATCTGCCTTTCACCAACATGGACCATGTAAATTCCTTATTGACTGCTTACTCCTTGTCCAAACAAATATGCTCTCTGTCTTCACTGCATTCAGTGTCTAATATTTGAGATCAACCAGAACAAACATGTAACACAAATTTAATAGCTATGTGGTGGGGGGCACGTGACCCTGACCATGGAGGTCAAGGAACCTTCCCAGGATGTTGTGGGTTCTGTTGTTTCCCCTGAAAGATATGTTCAAGTTCTAACTCCTGGTACCTGCAAATCTATTTCCTTACTAGGAAATAGGGTCTTTGCAGATGTCATCAAGTTAAGATGTGGTCCTGCTGGGTTAGGATGGGCCCCAGATCCAATGACCGGTGTCCTTATCAGAGAAAGGAGAGGGCGATTTGGACAGAGACGCACAGAGAGGAACATGGGGAGAAACATTAGGCGACAACGGTGGCAGAGACTCGAGTGATGCGCCTACAAGTAAAGGGATGCCGAGGATCGTCGGCAGCCACCAGAAGCTGGAAGAGGCAAGGACAGATCCTTCTCCAGGGCCTTCTGAGGGAGCAGCGCCCTGCCAATACCCCGATTTTGGACTTGTGGCCTCCAGAACTGTGAGTGAATACCTTTCTGTTGTTTTAAGCCAGTCAGTCTGTGGCCCTTTGTTACAGCAGCCACAGGACACTAATACACAGGGAAAATGGCAAATAAATGAAGACATACAGGATGAGTGGAAGGTGCAGGTAGAAACTGGGGAGGGGGCTCTTAGAAGGGGAAAGAGTGCTCCAGGCTGAGGGCATGTCTTGTGCAAAGGCCCTGCAGTAAGCGAGGTCATGAGTGCAGTCTGAGCGTGACATGGAATTGACTGAATGCTGTGAATCTGCTAAAGAACAGGGTCCTCCTGGTGTCACCAGTGGAGGCTCAGGTGAGACGACTACACTGTAGGAGACAAATGATGCTACTTCATTTTCAGATGGCACTTCAATTCTACTGTGATGAGCAAGCTCTCCAGGGTGCTGAGTTTGCCTAGACTAAGAATTCCCTGAAAGCTTGCGCTATGGTCTGAAGGCTTTTATCCTCCAAAAATTCCTATGTTGAAATCATAACCCCTAAGGTGATGGTGTTAGGAGACGGGGGCTTTGGGAGGTGATTAGGTCATGAGAGGGGAGCCCTCATCAATGGGATAGTGCCCTTATGAAAGAGACCCCACCCCACAGAGCTCCCTCACCCGTTTCACCATGAGGACACAGAGAAGGCAGCCATCTGCAGACCAGGAAGGGGGCCCTCACCAGACACAGAAACTGCCAGACTTCCAGCCTCCAGAACTGTGAGAAATAAACATCTGTTGTTGAAGACCCCCCAGTCTATGGTCTTCTGTTATAGCAGCCCAAAAGGACTTAGCCTATAATTCTCCAAGGACAAGGTAAAAGTCACCTGAGAAGCCCACATCTGTCCTCGAGTAAGGTTCTCCAAGACAAGGAGTTGGGATCTGGCCTCTCAACAATCTTCAGGACCCAGCACTAGGCTACTGTTCTGATGGGACTTAAAAACAGAAAAAGTTTCAAAACCCCACCTGGACTCACTCATGTCAGACGTATCTGAGAAGAAACCAGCTTCTAGATTTTCTGGGGTGGGAATTTTTGCTTTGGGGTATCAGATGCTACCTATAAGCTAACTTATCGCCATTCTTTGTTTTCTCCAGGCTGGTCAGACTTAAGTAAGTTTACAGCACAGAAGAACACTGCCTTAAAGTTATCAAAAGTTATTTTAAAAGAAAATTATAGAATTGCAGAAAAATGGAGTTTGTTGGAAATCTGATTGTGGTCCCTTGAGTTTCCATTCATGGCGTCACCTGACTTTGCCGATAAAGCCCTTATCAGAACAGGGCAGCAAACCACTCTCTGGCGTTCCCAGCTTGTGGTGTCACTATAACACGACCTGTGTCAACTACAACAAAGCATTTCCTTGAAGGAGAAGAGCAGCAGATCAAACAGCGGTTCATTAATGTTTAAGTGGGATTAACTTCTAGAATCTCTTGTTAATACATTCACAAGTCTACGATTAGTAAGCTGTTTAGCTTCTTGTAGCTGTTACGGGAGAGACGAAACTCTCCGTGTAAAACTAGAAGGCCTCAGGAAACCGGTCTTGCTCCGTAGTAACACCTGGCATGCCCCCCCAGTCATGTTGAGACTGGCCTTTCTGACTTGAGGGGCGGGAATCTCCCAGGTGCCTGCAGGGCAGGCAGGGAGTCTGGAGACCTCGCAATCCTGGAGGCCTAACTTAGTCACAGTGAATGAACGTGGGGCCCTGCTGGCTTCGGTGGGTCTCCATAGCAGGCATGCCCTGCACAGCTGCTGACCCAGAGGCCCAGCAGCGGGGACAAGGCAGCAGGGGGTTTCAGGAGAAAGACTCTACCTGGGGCTTGAGCGACAGAGGAGCCCGGGGCGTGTCCCTTCTTGTGGGCGCGCTCCCACCGGCTCTGATGGGTTTTGGCCATGTTCCTCCTTATCTGTAAACTTGGATGGTAACTGCTACTTCCTGGAGGTGTTGTGGAAATAACTGATTAATATTTTACAGGCACCTGAGGGTACAAGCCATTAGTCAGAGGAATAATAAACTCAGCAGGGGCTTTGCCTTCTGTGACCTGCCCCCAGGCCCCGTCTCCAATGGCATCTCCCTCTTTAGCCATGGCAGGGCATCACTCAAGTGTCATTACTACAGGCCTGTGTGCCACATGACCCAGGACACTGACCTTGGTGAAAGAGGAGCATGAACACTATGGGCATTAATCATGGCCAGAGCCAGTGATCAAAGGACAGAACAATGTTTGTTTAACTCAGTGTATTTTAATCCACCTCCAGAACAACTCATAAATTCCTTGACATGAGGCATGATGGCTCCTGATGGCTGTGTGTAGGGAAGAAATGTGTCAGCTTAGGCCATAGGTTTACACGTGGCCTGGGGCCAAAAGAGCTATAGTCTGAGTCTTGACTAAGATGAACCCAATCTTTCTGAAAACACAGAAGACGTCTGAATACTGGAATTATTGATCTACAATTTCCAGATTCTAATCACCAACCCCAAAGTGGTCCCACAGGAGAGAGCTGATTTCCTAGTTGGCACCTCATCATCACACAGGAATGCAACATTTTACTGGATGACTTCCTTCCAGAGCCTTCTGTAACCTTCCAGATTCTAATTAGGGAAAAGAATGCTATGTGTGGTCAACTCCACCATGGTCCCACAGGAGACTTGGCTCAGAGCCCATCTGTTGGGCGCCACATTTTCACATGGGTGTGCAAGGTTTTACTGGGTGAGTGCTTACTTCTTAAGACACACTAGAAAGACAAAGGGTGCTGTCAAGTGACAACTATGTTTAAAACAAAGGGAGGAGAGAGGTTCCAAGAGAGTATGATGCAATGAAGAGGACTGTGGCTTTGGAGTCAAGAAACCTTTGATGGCAGCCATCATGGCAAGTTTACCAAGCAATGGGTGCTATGTGAACATTTCAGGAGTGTATCTTCCTCATCCTCTCCACTGTACGTTGAGGTAGGTGCTATTATCATGCTCCTCCTTTTACAGATGATGAAACCCATGAGGTTTAGAACGCTTGAGTAACCCGGGTCCACACAGCAGTAACTGGCAGGGCCAGACAGAGCCTTGGTTTGGCCTGATCTGAGCTGACCTGCAGCAGCTTCACAGTCCTCCGTCTCCAGAGCCCCAGCTCAAGCTTGGCCATGAACTGACCAGATGACTGGGGCAAGGCATTTAATTTCCTCAAAAAAAAAGGATTTCTCAGTGCATTACGTCTTGGATTTATTAAGGAAAAGAGCTCCATGGAAAGGTTAGAGGGGCACCTTCTCCATTTCACACCTTTTAACGTTTGTTCTGATGACTCAAAATACATTAACGACAACCTGGACAAAGCCCTCATACCTCTTTCCCTCAAGAGAAAACTACCGCAGAGCAACAGTAAATAACAAAGCATTAACAGGAATACAGCATGAAATTAAGACTCTTTTAAAACTCTCTTATTGGAAAAATGGCATTTAAATGAGTAATCAAATGACAAATATCTAGAGCGTATAACATATATTATGAACATAAGACTGCCAATAAGCTTGCATTTTGAACTTGACCTTTTCAAGTAGTTTTGGCACACCATTTAGTTTCTAAGTGGTATCTTTAAGGCCTAAAAAGATCAATATCCTTCAGAAGGCAATAATTTATTACCACTAGGTTGAGGCCTTATAATTTTATTGCTCCATCAAAATCAGGATTATCCAGGAATGCCTTTTATGGGAAATAAGGAATATGGTTTGAAAAATGCAAACATCTCGGCAGAGTATATTCACAATAAGGTGCATTACCTGATAAATTGTGACCATGCCGAAATTATAATAAAGTGGCTTAATCGCTTATACTCTCTCTAAATTACAATATTTCTTATTTGACCCAATCACAGAATTCAAACAAGGGGTGGTAACATCTAAAGACAGCGCAGAACCGACTTAAAAGAGCAAAGGAGTGTGAGGAAAAGGGAGAAAACAGATTTGGGACAGCAATTCTAGTTCCATTGGCCCTAAGCAGCTGTGCAGCCTTGGACGGGTCACCTGGCCTCTCCGCGCCCCATGTGCTGTCCTTTTGGGGAAGGGAGGGGCTGGACTGGGGGGGCTTGGGGACCAGCAGTCGGTAACCACACTCTGACTCCCACAGCGACGGGCCTGGACTTGCCACACCTGCTCTGCAACCCCGGGATCATCACAAACGACGCGTCTCCTGACAAGGTTTAGGCAAAGCTGCCTGTGTTGTGTCAGACCGCTGATGGCACATTCCTGAAGCCGGAGGCTGAGTCTCAGATGAGACACAAAGAAAACTCATTACCTGAGGGTCTACCAGGTCTCAGGGCGAGAGCAAGCAGTGAAGGGGCAGCGCAGAAGGAGCTGGGCTCCAACAGGCACCCATGTGCACACGCACGCACATGCATGCACACACACGCACGCTCATGCAGGCTCTGCTCCTCTTCTGTGTTCTCAGGGCGCTGGAAGAACAACTAAACACATGTTCTCCAGGCTGTCGCTTCGCGGAGAGAATCCTCATGCCTCATCTAACACACTTTCGCCTCAAACCCTTTTTAGGGTGAGGCAGGGTATACACAGGAAGGCAAAACCTAACAGACTGTCAGGGCGGGGTCCCCAGAGGTCTGCCCTCCAGGACAGTGGATGTAACAGTCCATACAACGACGCTCCATACATCACAGGCGCTCAGTGAATACCTGTTAAGCAAGTGAGAGAATGCAGAGATGAAACACTGAAGCTATTCCCTCTACCCCAAACCACACGTGTGCCCACACGCACACACAGTAGCACATGTGTGTTTTCAGACCACCAGACCCATCCTTGGACTGTAGTATCACACCTGACCAGAGCAATGTGTGAACGGGGGGAAGCTAGAGGGGCTGACGTGGCCACGAGGACCAGCAGGGCCGAAGAGCAGCCGAGGTCCCCCAGCCTCGAACACTAAGAGGAGAGCTTAGGAGCCAGGAGGGCTGAGGCCTACCTAGGGGCAGGGTCCCCCTGAAAACGGAAGGCCTTGTTCAAAGGGAACACAGGACACCGCAAAAAGGAAGTGGGGGTGGGCACCTGCCGCAGTACATGGGCGTTCCTGAGGAAACGGGTCGGCTCAGATGGTCGGGGTGCCAGCGTGGGAGGCGCAGGCAGAGTCATGGTGCCCAGCCCTGCAGACAGACCTGCCCGCCCTCAGCTCGAGACTGAAACCTCCAAGGCCCTGCCACCAGTGGCCCAGGAAGAGCAGGCTCTGCAAGGGGCCTGGAGGCCGGCACACGAGACAGGAACATGCAGCAGGGGACAAGGGAGCCCTGGACCAGTTGCCCTTCCCACTGCCCACTGCAGCTACACCCAAGGGCACCCATGGTCACAGGCAAATGCAGACCCTCAACAGGGCCGGCAAGGGGATCCAGCGTGGAGACAGAGAGACAGGGACTCTGTCCTTCAGGAGGCAAGGAGGATTTGTGGTTGAGTAAGCAGGCATCTGTGCTCAGCACATCAATTACTGTTACAATATGGAGGCACACTCACTCACGGACTTTTGGGGAGTGAATTAATTATCTTTTTCAAAGTGCTCATTTTATCTTATGTGAATTAATTATCTTTTTCAAAGTGCTCATTTAGAGATTACACTCAATGTAAGCTTCATCCAAATGTTGTTAAAAATAGAAACATCTGAAACCAGGTCAATGCACGCAGCGTCTGTGCAGCCACTGGCCTCTGGGAGGAGAGCAGCCTGGTTACCTGGTTACCAGCCGGGTTACCTGTGCAGTCGGGCTACACTCGCAGGGGCCTCAACAGAGTCAGGCCCGTGGCTGACGCTCTGCCAGGACCTCATCGGGGGGTCTGTCTTCTCTCTTTCATGAAGCCCCACAGGTTTCAGCCACCCTGAAGAATGAACAAACACTGCCCCTTTCCTCTCTGTCCGCTGTCATCTCTGCCTTCCCTGTGTCTCCATAATATACGACCAGAATGTCTGTAATTAGCCACAAAACCCACCACATCAGCTCCGTGCAGACAACTCCTGAGGAAGTGACTAGGAGCATTAATCTAAGAAAAGGAAGGGGGAAATATTGGGATTTGAAAGACCAGAATCATCACCCTTCAGAGCCGCCTCTGGTCACAGGTATCATGGTAATTAAGCATAATTCGACCGAATGAGGTCGGGAATAAACTCTGTGGGCTGAGTCCACGGGACATTTTTCAAACTCCTCTTCGACGCATGTAATGAAAGCAAATGAAGGTACGTCTCAGAGACTGAGGACTCATGAGATGACGGTATCCTATTGGCCCCCACAAAACACCACCTGGGACCTTTCCCATCTTCATCAGCAAATATGTTTTGTTTTAAATGATGTGAAATTCTGTCCAGGTTTCAATCTACCTTCACATTAAAATTTACTTTAAGTTCCTATAGCACACTTTACTTTGGTGTTTCTAACCCTGTGTAAATATATATATAGCCTAATATGGCTTTTTCTTTTTTTGAGGAAGATCAGCCCTGAGCTAACATCCGATGCCAATCCTCCTCGTTTTTGCTGAGGAAGATTGGCCCTGGGCTAACATCCACACCCGTCTTCCTCTACTTTATCTGGGACGCCGCCACAGCACGGCTTCACAAGCAGTGTGTCGGTGCGCGCCTGGGTTCCGAACCTGGGAACCCTGGGCTGCTGAAGCTGAGTGTGCGCACTTAACCGCTGCACCACCAGGCCAGCCCCTAGCCTAATATGGCTTTAAACACATTTCACTGAATTTTCAGAAAGGTTGTTTGCCAGGTCTACACACTTCTACGTCCTATCTCCCCTTCACATAACAATTTCAAACCATCGGTCGGAAATGAATAAGGTTAGCTTTTAATATCTGGTTTAAATCCTTCTCTCTTCAAAAATAAGTCTTGACATACGAAAATAATGACGAAATAAAAGAATCATCATCTCCCTTTTAAAACCGCACCACCTTTCAAACAGCAATATAAAATGACGTATGGAAGCTATAAATGCATTATGCTTGTCTCTGAACTACAATTTATCCTCTTTATATTTCTAGGAAGACAACTGTGCTCGTGTTCACACTTCGTAACTCCCTGGTCTTAGCTACTCCAAGGTTATTACATCTTCAGACGTCTGAAAGAACCAGAATAAAAGCAACCAAAGCACTCCCCACCACACAACACTACGGGAAACCTGCTCGTAAAATATGAGAAGCATTTTTATTTTATTAAATTCTGCTTTAATTTATCTGGACTTTTGAGGCAACACAGCTGCATAAATCATGCCCCACGCTCCTCTGCCTGGTGAGGATGGATTTGGGCACACGACTTCTGCAAAATTCAGACTCTGCTGTGCGTCAGCTGGATGATGGTGACTGGGATTCGAGGACCCTACCCAGCTGCAGATGCAAGAAACACCGGCACCACGCACTCTGCAGGGGATACCAACACGAGGAAAACCTATTTTAAGTTTCCCAGAATGCAAGTGTGTAATGGGACATTTAAGCTCCTTATAAGCAAAATGCTGCCAAAACCGTGGAGAGAGCCTCTGCTGCTAACAGCCGTGCAGGGAAGGCAGATGTCCTGGAAACAAGGTGAGGGAACAGCCCCAGGAAGGAACAGCCCAGGCCGGAGCAAACCGGGAATTCTGGGAGGAGCCCTGAGAACATCCAGAGAGGCCATCCGGGAGAGATGCAGGGCTGCTGGAAGAGGCAGGAGACCTTGCGAGTGAAGGGGGTTCAGGGAGAATAAACGTCACAGCACAGTGTCGAGTAGAAACAGCCGTCAAGTCTCCTTCCCTCTACCAGGTGCAGTGCCCCGGTCAGAAATCCTGGGGCACCTGGTCTGTACATCTGTACACGCTTCAGGGCATTTAGTAAAGGTCTTCCTTGGGAAACTTATCTGTGGGCTTTCAAGTTCCCCAATAATAATTTAAAGCACTTTCTGGGCAAGAACCTGGAAATGCACACATAGCATTTTGCACATCACAGCCAGTCAATGCATTTTTTTAAATTAATCATTCATTTGCTCCATTTGGGACACCTGTAACATAGCTCTCTATTTTTTGCTTTCATAGCAAGTTTAGCAAAAATGTTAGGTTTCAGCTATACAAGAAACCGGATGAAGAATACGAGTATCCGGAAATATTCCTGGTCAGATATGCTAGCACTCACAAGGCAGGAGACAAAATATTATTCTCTAAATGCAGAGAAAGTGTCAAGAATAAATGATACAAATAAAAACATATTGTCAATATAGAACTGTATTTTCCAAAGTCATTCTTTCTGACAGGAAGTCAGTTTATCAGTGAAACAAAGAATTTCTTGATCGTATTAAAGCATATGTTTGTGGGCACACGGACGTTACACTCCGATAAACTTGTGTCGACCTGGACAGACATCAGTACTCATTATCCATCTCTATCCTCCCCTTAGAGCAGTGGTCCTCAAAGTCTACCTGCAGCTCCTAACACAGTCCTGGGCCTGATGCCTAAGACTGTGCTGTGGGGCGCCAGAGACGGGGCCTAGGACTCTGCATATGATAAGAATTCTGGATGAAATGTAGGCAGGTGTTGGCAGGCTACTCAGAGGAAACATCAGGCATCAGCCGTGTCCCACAGCCTCAGGAGAAGACGGGGAGCCGGGGCCGGCCACGGCAGACACTTTGGCTGGGAGCTGGTGTCCTGCCACCAAGCCAGTTCTGCCTGCCAGCAATCTAACCTGACTCGGGGAGGTGTGATCTGTGCCTGTGGTGACCTTGCATAGCTTTAGGTTTCCACATCAGACACAGATGAAGTGAAGTCAGATGGAGTGAGTTTTTCTCTCTCTCTCTTTAGGTTGGCGGTTGACATGGGGGCAGCCTCGTGTGTCTGCATGATCTCTGCTGGAGGAGCTGTCCTTGTCCTCGGCCTCTGCAGGGTGACACTGACAGACAGTCCTCAGTGGAGGGGAGGGCAGGATGTGGCCTGGGGCCAGCCTGTCTGGGGCAATCCTATGTCGAAAAAGGGCAGGGCCGCCACTCGTGCAGGGCTGCTGTCAAGCGGTGCACACGGCCACCAGGAGCCCTCTGCTTACTTCAACAGCAAGGATGCACACCCAGCTGGGTGGGCCACCACGCTCACCGCCCTCTGACAAAAATCCAACCCTCGCCCACTTCCGCCCTCCCACCCTCGTCTCCTGTGAAACAAATGACAATTTAACTGCAATATAGAGGAGTCCTTCTCTGAAATATAAATTTCAGAGAACTGAATTACGGCGAGGCACCCCATCTTTCCAAGCACGACTTACAGAAAGGCCCACGCCCACCGTGGCTTCAGCTGGGAAGGTGCTTGGTCGTGGAGACAAGCAGAACCCCTGAGTCCCCCAGGACTCCAGCCTTCACCAGTGAGGGCCTCTGGCAGCCTCAGCCCCAGTGTCTGCAGCGCCCGCACAGTTCGGGGCACTCAAGGTGCTCTTCGAGGGTCGGCCAACAGCGCCATGCGCTGCGACACGGTCACCAAAGAGTCAAGATGCTCCGCACTGAATGCTGACCATGGACCAAAAGGAAACCCAACATAAAATTACAATCAAGTCAACTCTCCTTTCAACAGACATGTCAACACCAGTCATTATTTTCTAGATGGTCTTAAATCTGGGAGATATAAACCAAATCCAGGCCTTAATTACTACCCAGTCAGAATCAGCATGCTGTTAAAAACCACTGCATTTAATAAAACGGAATGAATAGCTCTAGCAACTATTTTTTTGTTTTAAAATTTATAATACACACCAAGGAGAAGCATGACACCCTCAAGAAAAATAGCCAGGGGGCTCTGAGTAGACGCGAATTTCCTGTGAGAAAGCTGTGGCTTCGGGCCTCAGAGAAACTCCCTCACACCCTGGAGGGCGTCACCGCCTTGTCACCACCAACCAGCCACTGACCCCTTTTCAAAGTCAGTGTCGGTTCTCATGTGATGTGTCATAGTGCCATTAAGAGGAACGCTTCTTACGTTCCTGTATTTTAAAAATCTGAATATTTTCGTATCTATTCCTTTCCTTTAAAAATGAGCTGTTTTGCAGAGGCTCCGGCTTGAGCGGTCCCCAGCACTCATGTGGCGTGCTGTGGGGACAAGGCGGGAGCGCGCTCCTGGGCCTGGTGGCACCACTGCGTTGGGGGCTGGCTGGGGGCCGGGAGGGCGCCCGCTGTCCCTCTGACCCAGGGACCCTGATTTGAGAAGGTGAAGTCTGAGACAGGTGCAGGAGTGACTGGACTTTGGAAAGGCATTCTGAGACCCCAGGAGTACAGGGTGAGCGTCACTGGCTGTCACACCTGCCACTCGACAGGGCAGAGGAAGCAAAGGGTTTGACACAGCCCACAGCAGGTCTGCTAACCGCCCAGAATTCCAGCTTCCTCGCTGGTAAAACAGGGCCGCAGATCCTGCTTGGTTCCAGGGGTCACTGAGGGGTGGAGGGGTCGAGGGAGAACCTTCTCTGGGCTTCCCATAGGGGTGTGAGAGCCGCCTTGACCTCACAGGAGGGCAGTCCTACTCGGGGACGCCTACGGGGTCCTGTGGGGACACCACCATTTCATTTTTCTGTGTCTGTTTAGAAAATAAATCTATTTTGGGGAGGGAGGAGATTAGTTAGGCCTTTTAATGGGTTTTATATATGTCATGAAAATATGATACGTATATATGAAACAGCAGACGTCACATGAAAATAATCTCTTATGTTGAGAAGGTCAGAGGATTAAACCTTATTCAAAATCACATTTGAGGAAACAAGTGGTGGCTCCTGTTGTGCAAAGTGCTGCTCTCAGGTCCTGAGGGCCAAGATGATGGGGGCAGTGCCCCCTGCACCCGTGCCAGCCGTCACAAGACTCCAGGTGTGAGCAGATGGGGTGTGTGTGTGTCAGGGTGCGTGTGCGTGTGTGTCGGGGGTGTGTGTGTGTGTGTGGATGTGTGTCAGGGGCGGCCGTCTCCCAGGCCCTCAGCTGCTGAGAAATCCTCTCTCCCGCTTTTCCCCCTCTCTGCTTCCTGGCCCTGTCCCTCCAGGCTCCCTCTCCCCTTTGTTACTTGCCTTTTGATATATTTTATATATTATTCTCTAATATAAAACTAAATATGTAATTTAGTTAATCACTTATCATGAATAAAATTTCATTTTTCTTCTTTTATCTTGAATAATCGATGAGCTGAATGTTAAGCCCTTCACTCTAGAAGGCAGTGAATTAATTTAAAAGGAAATCAATGAAAACCTCCCTTGTTCTGGTCACCTCAATGTCCATGCCCCTTCCTGTGGCCAGTGCCCCTGTAGGTAAGTCACTGCCTGCGTCCCGCTGGGCGCTGGTTGTCTGCTGTAGACAGAGTGAGCAAGCCCATCTCAGATGAGTCTGGAGGCCGTGGAAGGAATGGAAGGAGCCTCCTTAGGCCGGGATGGGAGTGCGGTGCCCGCAGAAGGAACTGTGGACTTTCAAGGACGTGGTCCCATGGGCGGTTCTCCATGCCGTGCAGTGGACAGGGAAGGAGGCCCCAGGGTGCTGCCCACCACTGGAAACACTGCACTGTACTTGCAGGCCAAGCTTATGCTCACGAGGGACTCACGAAAACTCCAGGCAGCAAAGAAGGAGAAACAGCTGGATCCCCAAAGCCTTAGGTCCCCTCAAATCTCTTCAAGTTTAGGCAGACTTGCCCGGTTCTTAAAAGAAAGGAGAGCCCAGATCCGAGCTGAACTCACAGGCTGTGTGGAGCCCCACCCCTCTGAAATCTGAGCCTTTGCATAGTCGGCAAGGCACAGCTTTCCTTTTAGGATCACTCCATTGATTTATCGCTTAGTTTTTCTTACTGACACTACTTTTACACATGATAATCGGGAGGAGAGAGGTTCCTACCTCTGGTCTTTGTCTTGCCCTTATCTCATTTTAGTAACTTCAAGTCGACACCTATGTTCAGGTTCTTCTTTGAGGCTATTAATCTTCCCAGCTTTTCTATCATTTCACTACCCTTAGTGTCATTCCCTCCAAACTTTACATGGGTTTATTTATTGTTAATATGAGTTATTAATTATTTCAAACAAAAAAGTACAGCAATAATACACAACTGGTTTATCTTTTCCCTCAACAAAAGGAACACATTCTCATATTTGTCAAAAATCTCAAAATATTTTTAAGATATAAAGCATTACAGCTATAGCAAATTCCCTCCCTCCTATACAAATCCCTCCTTCCCTTGCCACAGGTAAGCAGCTTCCCGAGGTTGGTAGGTATCCCTACTTTGCATGATTTCTATATGTATTATGTATGCCTGTAATCACAACATGTAGTGTTTTATTGTGTATTTCAAGTTTTTCAATAAATAGAATGATACTTTATTTATTCATTTGCAACTTTCTGTTTTCCATTCAAGACTGTTACTTTGAATCTTGCCTATGTTGGTACTGTAGATCTAAGTAATTTACTTTAACTTCTGTGAATACACCATAGTATATACCCATAACCCTACTCATGGGCCACTAGTCTGTTTCTCTCTTTTTTTGTATCAAAACATTTACTCATCAAAATATGTGGGCATAGCTAAAGTAGTGCCAAGAGGGAAATTTATAGCACTAAATGCTTACATCAGAAAAGAGGAGAGGTCTCAAATCAATAATCTAAGTTCTAACTTGAGAAACTAAAAAAGAAGAGCTAAATATATCAAAAGTAGAAGGAAGGAAATAGTATAGATAAGAGCAGAAATCAATGAAATAGAAAACAGGAAAACAACAAAGAAAAATCACTGAAACACAGCTGGTTCTTTGGAAAAAATTAATATAATTGACCATTCTCTAGCAAGACTGACACCTAAAAAGAGAGAAGACATAAATCACTACTATCAGGCATGAAACAAGGGGCATCACTATAGATACTGAAGCTATTAAAAGGATTATAAGGGACTCTATGAACAACATTACACTCATAAATTCTACAACTGACAATAAATGGACCAATTCCTCAAAAACCACAAACCACCCAAATTCATCCAAGATAAAATAGATGAACTGAATAATCCCATAACTACTAATGAAATTGTAATTTAAAAATTTAAGAAAAAGAAATCTCCAGGTCCAGATGGTTTCACTTCTACCAAATATTTAAAGAAGAATTATTGCAAATTTTACACAATCTCTTCCACAAATTAGAACAGGAGGGAATGCTTCCCAACTCATTTTGTGAGACTAGTATCACCAAAGCTAGCAAAGACTGTACAAAGGATGAAAACTACAGCTCACTATCTCTCATGAGCTTAGAAGCAAAAATTGTCAACAAAACATTAGCAAAGCCAATCCAGCAACATATAAAAAAATTATACATATGCTCAAGTGGAATTTATTCCAGATATGCAAGGGTGGTTCAACATTTGATAATTAATTAGTATTGCCCTTCATGCCAACAAGTCAAAGAAGAAAAATCAGAGGAGCACATCAATTGACACAGAAAAAACATCTGATAAAATCCAACACCCATTCACGATAACACCTCTCAGCAAGTTAGGAATAGAGGGGAACTACCACAACTCGATAAAGAGCATCTACAAAAAACCTATAGCTCATCATCCTCAAGGGTAAGAAAGGGAATGCTCTACCCTTAGATCAAGAACAAGGCAATGATGTCCACTCCTGCAACTCTTCTTCAACACAGCACTGGAAGTTCCAGCCAGTGCAATGAGCCAGTGCAATTGTTCAAGTTTCCATATACTAACAACAAACATGTAGAAATTGAACTTAAAAACACAACACCATTTAAAATTGCTCCAAAGAAAATGAAATACTTAGGGATACTCTTAGAAAACACAGATTCAGAATGTGTATGCTGAAAATTATAAAACACTGATGAAAGAAATAAAAGAAGATATAAATAAATAGAGAGACAACCTGTTATCATGGAGTGGAAGACTCCACACAGTAAAACTGTTCATTCTCCCCAAACTGATCTATAAATTCCTACCAAAATCCCACCAGAGGTTTTGTAGACATAAACAAGCTTATTCTACCATTTATACGGAATGGTGCAGGACCTAGAATGGCTAACCCACTTTTGATAAGGAAGCACAAAGTGGGAGGACTCATTCAACCTGAAGTGAAGGTTTACCCTGTAGCTACAGTAATCAAGAAAGTGGTCTTGGTGGAGGGACAGAAACCCAGATCACGGAACAGAACAGACAACCTAGAAATGGACACATCCAAATATGTGGAAATGATTTTTGACAAAGGCACAAAAGCAATTCGATGGAGGAAGGATCATCTTCTCAACAGTCCTGGAGCAACCGGACAATCCTAGGCAAGAACAAAAACAGAACAAAACAAAAAACCCTCAACCTGAACATCACACCTTACACAGAAATTAATTCAAAATGGATAACAGACTTAAGAGTAAAATGTAAAATGATAAAACTTGTGGGAAAAAACAGGAGAAAATCTTCAGCACCTAAGGCTAGGCTAAGAGTTCTTACACTTCACACCAAAATGACAATCCATAAAAGGAAAAATTAATAAACTGGATCTCATCGAAATGAGAAACTTTTTCTCTACCCAAGACCCTGTGGAGAGGATGAAAAGACAAGCTAAACTGCCAGAAGATAACTGCAAACCACGAGGGCTAGTATCCAGGACATACAAAGAACTATCAAGACCAAGCAATCCAATTGGAGAAGGAGTGAAAGACACGAACAGATTGTTCACTGAGAGGTACACATGGAAAGATCTTTGACATCATTATCCAAGAGAGAAATGTAAATTAAAATCATGATGAGATATCATGGCACACCTATTCCAACAGCTAAACTAAAAGCAGTAACAATGTCAATTGCTGTCACCCTGTGGAGATCCTGGGTCACTCAGACCTTGCTGGTGGGATGTAAAATGGAGCAGCCATTCTGGAAGAGTACGGTACTTTCTATAAAATTAAACATGTGCTCACCATATGACCTAGCAATTGCACTCTTGGACCTTTATCCCCGAGAAATGAAAAGTGTGTCCACACAAAAACCTGTACATGGATGTTCATAGCAGCTTCACTCACAATAACCAAAAACTGGAAACGATCCAAGTGCCCCTCAAAGAGGGAATGGTTAGAACCAAATAACCACAGTGGTCCATCCATACCATGGAATATTACTCAGGGATAAAAAAGAATGAGCTATAGATATACTTAACAACTGGGATGGATCTCCAGAGAATTGTGCTTAGTGACAAAAGCCAATCAAAAAAGGTTGCATAGGGGCCAGCCCCGTGGTGTAGCGGTTAAGTGTGCGCGCTCCGCTGCTGGCGGCTCGGGTTCGGATCCCGGGCGCGCACCGAGGCACCGCTTGTCAGGCCATGCTGTGGCGGCGTCCCACATAAAGTGGAGAAAGATAGGCATGGATGTTAGTCCAGGGCCAGTCTTCCTCAGCAAAAAGAGGAGGATTGGCATGGACGTTAGCTCAGGGCTGATCTTCCTCACACACACCCACAAAAAAAGGTTGCATACTGTATGATCCCATTTATATAGCATTCGTGAAATGACGAAATTATAGAAAATGGGGAACAGATGAGTGGTTGGCAAGGGCACTGGGTAGAAAAGGGGGAAGCTGGCTGTGGCTGTAAAGGGCAGCATGAGGGATCATGTGAAGGAACTGTCTGTCCTACCTGATTGTTGGTGGTCACATGATTCTACACATGAGATAAAATTACATAGAACTACATACACACCCCCCCACCCCCCCCCACACCCACACATGAAAGCATGTAAACTGGTGAAATCTGAAATCTCAGTCAGGTTGATGGATTGTATCAATGTTAATTTCCTGGTTGTGATATTGTACTATAGTTTTGCAAGACGTTATGAAGAGTATATGGATCTCTCCGTATTTTACAAACTGCATGTGAAGCTACAATTATCTCAAAATAAAGTTTAAAAAAATTGCTTCCGGGAGCATCCTTATATGCCTTATGCCCACAGACCAGATTCTCCCTAGAGGATATGCTTAGGAGTGAAACTGCTAGGTCATAGGGTATATCCATCTTCACCTTTTCTACATTTTTCTCTAAACTGTCTGTTCCTATTTACACCCCTACTCACAATAATGCAAGTGCTCACTTCTCTACATCTTCCCCAATACTTGGTAGAGTCAGAATTTAAAAATTTCTACCAGTAATGGATATGAAAACTTACCCCATTGATGTTGTGATTTTCAGTTCCCTGATTTTCATATTGTATTAGCCCGTCTGGGTTTTCTCTTCTAGACCTGCCTGTTCACTCACATCGTTTTCTGTTGGGTAGTTTGTTTTATATTACTGAATTTCAGAATTTTTTATATATTCCAGCTACCTCACCTAAGTCTGTTTATCCTCATCCTCTAGGCATCCACTTATTTTTTATAATAGAGCCTTACACCTAACTGAGTGTGTTCAGAGTCTGGGATAAAACAACATTCAGAGCCACATTTTGCATTTTTAACAATTACTGAGTCTGAGACATTCCTAACAGCTTCAGAATATGCATTGTTAGTTATCCCTGGTTGCAACGTGAGGGAGAGGCCGCCTCTGGATGGCAGCTTCAGCTCATGCCTAAGACTTCCAGCCTCTCTGCTTGCCGTCCTGTCCTGCAGATGTCAGACTTGCCTCGCCACCCCCGATCCCTTGCAGTAAGTCGCTAACACGTATCTCCTCTTGTTCTGTTTCTCTGGTTGAAGCCTGACTGCTACACGTTTAGATGGAGATTTGAAATCTGCTCAGGAGAATGCACCAGCTGCTCATCCGGCGTCTCTGCTTAGCGGGAGCATGAGGGTCTCCCTCTATGCTTACTGTTGTGTTAAACCCAGCTCCCAAAGGCCCCAAACTCAGGCCCATTTAAACTTCCTTCAGTAGCTCTAATGGACCAATAGAAGTGTCTTACTGCTTAACAACCACTTATTAAAAATTACGCTAAGTAATTAGAATATTTTCTTTCCTCCTTTACTGATAGCTAAGGAAGTTAAGGAGAGGATGACTAACAGACACACGACAGCACCGTAGAGTCAAATCATTCTGAAGAGGAAGCATATTGTGTTGGGTGTGGTCTCTCATTAGAGGTGGGATTTTAAAAAGAAAGAGAAATGGAAGGCAGCTCTGCAAGTCTGCAAGGTGTCCTATTCACCGAGGCTGGGCAGGGCTGCAACTAGGGGCTGGTGGGAGACTCCTGGAACTGAACTGAACTCCTGGGGTGTCTCTGTGCCTTGGCTTTCTCGTCAGTAAAAACGAGGGTATTTATAGGGTAGTTTTATCAGATGAGGGTATCCTAAGGTAGTCATGACTTTTTGTTTTGTTTTGCTGAGGAAAACTGGCCCTGAGCTAACATCTGTGCCCATCTTCCTCTATTTTGTATGTGGAACACCGCCACAGCGTGGCTTGACGAGCGGTGTGTAGGTCCACACCCCAGAATCAGAACCACTGACCCCGGGCTGCTGAAGCGGAGTGCATGAACTTAACCACTATGCCACCAGGCCAGGCCAGCCCCGTCTTGACTCTTAATAACGTGATATACAGCTCTCAGAAGAGAACTCCGCAATTCATAAGGGGTCAATAAATGCTACCTGGATACTTGGATAGAAAAGGCACAGAGGCAGTTGCTAATCTTGTGTCTAATTTTTAAAGAATCTAGAGAGAAACTAAAAATCAAACAGAATAACTTTCAATTAATGTTTAAAAATTCAAGCAGAAATAGAAGTCATAAGAAAGCTTGGTCTCTACTCCTTTTCAGCTTTTAGTAGACACCTTCACTCAGCACAGTCATTGCCAGCATGGACGACACACAAGCCCTGACCTTCAAAACCACGGAGGAGCAACCCAACACCTAAACATGCAACACGGAACATTTCTTAAATTTTCTTATCTTTGGGCAGAGATGTGATACTTTAGAAAGATTTTCAAACCGGATTTGAACCAAATAACTTTTGTTTAACCTCTACTTAATAAAAGTAGTCATTTCAGAACAGTTAAACCCTTGCGAGTTATTATTAACCAACATTTTACAGTAATCTTTAACTGCCTTCTCTCCCTTCAGGTTTTCGTTTATCCCACTTAAAAAAATAAAACCGCCGATGGGCACTTTTCCTTAGCTATTAGGCTACTGGCCTCCGGGCTCCCTGCAGGTCATTGTTCACTGAGGGCTGCTCTGTTCCAGGCTCTCGCCAGCTCTGCACACGGGGCCCCAAGGTCTAAAAAGGCCCCCACGTCACGCAGGGGAGGCCTGCCAGCCGGCCTGTGGTGCAGGATTGAGCCGGATTCAGGGTGGTCCCTGACTCGTGGGTGACAGTCTGTAAAGTGTAAAGGGCTTGGCGGGCTACAATCTTCTCCAAACCCACAGGTCTTAAATAGGCAGCACCCTACAGTTCCCTTCCTCTGAAAAACTCTCTTCCTAGCCGGTTGTCCGTGTCCGTTGCCAGAACAGCCAGAGGCCCCCCTGGACCACGTTTACAGCCCTCCCCACACATCCCAACTCTCTCACGTGCCTTCCACTGACGCAGAGATAAACTGAACACATGTTGTTGATTCTCACGTTGTCGCAACTGGAAAACAGAGAACCAGGAACCAGAACGCGCTTGTTTCCTGCCAGTCTGACGGAGATCCCCAAAGAAACCGAAATACTTTTCCAAACCCCATTCCGCCTTCCGAAACAGGGGACGCGCGTAGACCCTAAAAGAAATGAGGCGCTGACCACCAGCATCCCACAAGACCAAAGCCACCCGGGCGTCAGCGGAGTGACAGCGGAACACACGACACCCTCGGGAACAACGAACCCGGCGCGTGGGGCGCAGGAGGGGTCACGGCGCCAGGCGCACAGATGGCTGCAGGTGGGCCCAGGTGGGTTACAGGAGGCGCAGGTGGCTGCCAGCGGTGCGGCCCGAGCGGGATAGGCCCTGCCAAGGCGGAAGCCAGGCGAGTCGCCTGTCGCCGCCCTCGTCGCTCAAAGGGAAATTGTGCTTCGTCTGGGGCTGGGGAGGCGGGGTCGTCCGCTGGGCTCCAGGCGGGGAATTAGGAAGCACTTCACGCTGGTGGGCACCCCGGCCCACCCGTCGGCTCGCCCCTAGCCCCGTCTCCGCACCGCCCAGAGCGGCCTCTTTGACCTGTGTCACCTCCCACCCCGAAACCCCACCTCTAGGCCGCCCGCTCTTCCCGCCACCCCGGCCGCCCGGCCCGGCCAGAGACCACACCTGGAAATCCGTCGGGTTCCAGCCCCGCCGCCATAGACTGGCGTCTACACCCGCGCCCACTCCCTCGCAGGGAGGCCATGGGGCTGCCACCTGCCCCTCCACCTGCGCCGCTGCCCGGGGGAGCCCCGCGCGCCCTGGCCCGGGAAAGCCCCGAGTCCGGCGCAGGGAAAGAGCCCCCGGCGTCCGCCCCCTCTAGCCCCGCGTCCCGGGCTCCGGGTCCCCGCGGTCCCCCGCTCTGAGGACGCGGAGACAAAGCGCCGGGCCGCCCCCCGCCCCCGGCGAGGATAACCCACCGCACTGCGCTCGCTGCTTCCAGGCCGATGGGCGCCTCGGGGTCCCAGGCCGCCTCTCCGCCGCCCGGGCCCCAAGCGCGGACAGCGCGGGGTCCCGGGGCCGCCGGCACTGCCTTCCGGGGTAGGAGACGCGGGCCGCCAGGGCCGGAGGCTCGTCCTCGCTGCGCGCGGCGGCGGTGACTGACGGCGGCTGCTCCCGGGCCGGGCGTGCAACCCGCCCCGTCTCCGCCCCTCCCCCGCCTCCCGGGCTCCAGCGAGCCAGGTAAACACCGCGGACTCGAGCGGAGCCCGGCCCACCTGCCGCCCCCGGCCGGCGCTGCCTGCGGGCTGGGGACCACTTGCGGGACGGCCTTGCCACGCGGAGCTCCGGGGACACGCGGGGACCGGGGCGCAGGGTCAGCCCTGGGAGGGCGGGGCCGGAGTGGGGCCGCCGCTGAACTGCTCTTTGAACCTTTTCTCGTGGCTTAGCCTCTGAAACTACCCCCGCCCGACCTGGCCGGGAGGGACGGGAGATAGCATCTCCTCCACGCCCCATTCCATAGGCAGGCGCCCGAGGGCCAGAGCGCGGGCTCCGACTGCCCGGTCAGTGCCGCGTCTCTAGTGCTCGCCCTGTGCCAGGCCGGGCCCTGGAGAGCACCCGGCCATTCGCCTTGCAGGGTCCCAGCACCCTGACAAGTGCTGCGCCGGAGAGCACAGGTTTCCACGAAGAAGGCGGGAGAAGAGCGCTGGTAAAACAGACCAAAACAGGCACAGTCGGAGGGGCGAACCTGGGTCCTGAGGCGCCGAGGCATCTATTGGCTTGTGGTCGGTGTCATCCTCTTGGTCCGTTTGTCACTTGGACACACAGATCTGGTGGAATCAGAGGGCCCTTTCCCCTGGATTCTTGGATTCCTCCTGATGGTGGGAAAGTAGGAGGAAGCGGGGGAGACGCCGCCTGAGACCCTAGCTCCCTCCTGACTTAGATTCTGGGTTAGGGAATTGAACGATACTTCCTAGAAGCCCTCGGGGCCCCACACGGTGTTTATGACGGAGAGGGGAAGTCTGGAGCTTGGCAAGACTCAGGGAGCCCCTGTCCCTTGGGCCAGCTCTGCGGGGGACAGTAGAGCCGACTCCTAGTGTGGTTTCAGGGCTGCCTGCCCAGACCAGCCGCCCTCATAGCCCCGGGGATTTATCAACTATGTTCAGATGCTGGTGATTCTGTGAGAAATATGTCCACAGTAATATGAACGCGTAATCTGATCGTTTCCTGAGAGAAGTGGCCAGAGGAGAAACCGTGGGCGTTCCCGGAGTTTGAGGTGGGAGGTCAGGAGGGGCAGGGAAAAAGGGGTGTTGGCTGTGCGGAACATCGAGTTTGTCTCCTTCCCAATGTTTCTGCCCCGTGCCTTCACACTCACGTTCAGGAATGGATAACCGGGGAGGTGAGGGAGCCTGACAGACACTAAGGGCGCACAGGGCAGTGAGTCTAACTGGGGAAGCTCCTAGGTCCCTGGCTCAAGTCATTCTTAAGCCCCACCCCCAACTCCTTAAAGCTCAGGCCAGGGGACCCAGGACCTGGGTTCCATTTGGATTCCAGTTTGGGCATCACAGACAGCTTGTCCTCTCCCCAGATGTGTCTTTGCTTCTTCCTGGGGAGATGGGGATGCGGAGGAGACTGGGGTTCCTGACTTGCAGATGTCGGTGAAGGCTGAGGCTGGAGAGGCGCACAGACCACTCTGAAACAGTATCCTTTGTTCTTCTGCTTCATGCTGCTTCTGCTGATTTCTCGGTGGTTTATAGAGACTTTACACATACCAACAGTCATCTCTGCAAATGTCAGGCTTGCCAGCTCCAGTTAAAACTCTTTTAAGTATTTGTAAAATTCCACCATGCATATTTTGTGGGGATATAATGCCCCCACATTCATGGGTACTTCCAGGAAAATGTCTGTGAGGGAGGAAGGACCACTGTTTAAATAGAGCGATGGATGGGCATTTGGGAGGTCCAGTCTTAGCACCTTCCCCTCTGGCCCATCAGGGAGAGGAGCCTAGGTGGAGGAGGCATACATAGGCCGGCGCATCACCATGGGGAGTTGCACTTTACATAAAGATGGCCCTGTGTCTTTTAGCAAAATGACAGATTCATTTTGCTGAATGAAACTGAAGGGAATCTTTTGACAAGTAAAGGATGAATGATCCAGGCCTCATCGTCTCTTGGATATTTTTAGGAAAATCATATTGCAAATTCCCTCCACCTCTCATTCACTTCAGATATTGTGGGAAGGAACCTTCAGTCTTTCATACTGCAGCAAATAACACAATGTTTTGTGCATGACATACACTCAGTAAATTTTTATTAAGTCGAATTAAACTCCAAATTACCCAAACTAAAGGAAGTAAGTAAATTAATGTAAATAATTTCCAGTAGACCAGATTGCATGCATTTTGAGTTTTCTTTACTTTCCCCATCAACAGATTTACCTTTGTAATTATATTTTTGCTTAGAAAAGACCTGAACTTCATTTTCATCCTGGTCTGTAATTAACAATTTGCTGGTGATGTTCGTAAAGCAGATAATCTACCTGTACAGGGTTGAGGGCTGACTACTTCACCATAAATTCCAGTTAATAACTGGATGGCCTCTGCTGTGGTCAGTGGAAGAAAATTAGGTGCACGAACTCCAGAAAATGCAACATAGAAAAAAAAGCCGTTATATGAACAAGGAAAACACTTGAGGGCTCAGCCACACACGCCTGCACAGCCAGACACCCACAAACACACACAACTATGTGTCCATTCACATATACACACAACCGCACACACATTCACACACAACCACAACCACACACATGTTCACATACACACATGCACACAACAAGAAACACACTCACAAAAAGCCATTTGTTACTTCACCTCTGGTGAAACATCAGGACAAAAAGAAAGAAAAGGAAATTTGTAGGACTCTGGTTATGTGGGAAAAAACAAAAAAATCTTGCACACATTTTTCTACCATCAATTTCTTGTATTTTTAAACTGTTTTATAAAGTGTGTGTGTATATACTGTATATATATTTTTCTTTAACCATAGTTCTATAGTTTTGTTAATAAAAATAAAAGCAAACTGCTATCCATAGAGATTAAAGTTGTTCTTAGTGAGCTACAGATATATGTTAGCGATTCTCTGTATTTGAGAAGGAAATCTATGTATTTCAATAGATATCATACTTAGTAGTTAACTACCATTCTAATTGCTTCTAGAATTTCTGTATTTTTCAGTAAGATCCCTAACTACGCATGGGTTACTTTTCAATATACCTGTTAATTTCTTAGGGCTCATTGCACTGGCGAGTAGATACCGTAAGATGGAGTTAGTTGGCAATTGTATTTTCCAGAGATGGCCTGACACCAT
Organism: Ceratotherium simum simum; assembly: GCF_057802395.1. Taxonomy (NCBI): domain Eukaryota; kingdom Metazoa; phylum Chordata; class Mammalia; order Perissodactyla; family Rhinocerotidae; genus Ceratotherium; species Ceratotherium simum. Next base: position 61,921,140 of record NC_141913.1, read on the forward strand.
CTCCAGTCCCACATATTCTCCTTTCTTTGTGACTGTGACTCATGGCATGGAGAAGTGGGGTCCGTGTCCCCTCCCCGTGAGCCTGGGTGAACCTTGTGACTGCCTCCACTAACATAGTCAGGCTCTGGACTTCTGAGGCTGGATCATGACAATGCCCTGGAGTTCCCCTTTTCTCTCTTGAGCCTTTCGCTCTCGGAACCCAACCACCGTCCTTTGAGGAAGCCCAGGCAGCCACCTGGAGCGACCACCTGCGTGTACTCTTGCTGACAGCCCAGGGGAGGCGCACGCTGACAAATCTTCAGACACACCTCTGTCCCCGTCCCCCTCGGCCCCTGAGTCTTCCCAGCTGAGCTCCCAGCCTCACGGAGCAGGAAGGCGCATCTGCTCCGTGCACTTTCCAAATTCCTGATCCCCAGAATCCGGGAGCATAACAAAATGGCTGTTGCTTTACTCCACTAGGTTTGGGGTGCTTTTTTATGCCTCAGTGGTAGCTGGAAGGTCGGTTAGAATGATAAATGGAAGGATGGGGATCAGAAAATGTCGAGAGTGTGGACGCCACAGCCCAGGCCCCAATTTATTACACTCTTTGTAAATAACCATGATTCCACTTCCAGAAAAGAAAGTATTCTATTAACTGACGATTTCATGTATCAAGCATTTTGTTCATTCATTCACTCATTTATTTATTCAGAACTATTTATTCAGCAATTAAATAAGGTGCATCCTTAGAGCCAGATGAAGAAGGAGAGTGGTGAGCCAGCTGAGCACCGTGGAAGGGCAGCCACGTGAGGGGGCGGTAGTGAGCCATGGGTCTGGGAAGGCTTTCTGAAGGGAGGGTTTTGATGGATGGGTAGGAGTTAGCCAGATGAAGGGGGTAAGGGAAGAGTAGCCAGCAAACAGGACGACACGTGCGAAGGAGGTGCTTGTGTGAGAGGAGACAGGTGGGGCCGCAGGTGAGAGCCACCGCCAAGTCCCATGGAGGGAAAACACAAAGTGACCATCAAATCCAAGGTTGCCCACCACGGGGCGCCTGTTGTGAGGCGAGGCGGCTTGTGTGTCTGCACCTCTGTTCTCTACATGGTCCTCTCTCCTTCCTGCCCACACACCCGATCTGCCTTCCTCCACCAGGCGTACGTTTTCTGCAGTTTACCTGAAGTGGTGAAGCAACTTCGTTTCTGTTGAGAACAACTCACTGTTATGGGTTGAGTTGTGTCCCCAGAAAGCTACGTCCTCGTCCTGCCAGGTCCCTGTGAGTGGGGCCTCGTTTGGAAATAGGGTCTTTGCAGATGAGACCACATTAAGCTGAGGTCATTGGGGGGCCCTGATCCAATATCACTGGTCTTCCCATAAGAAGAAGAGGAGGCTGTGCGAGGGTGGAGGCAGGGACAGAAGAGATGCAGTCACAGGCCAAGGAGCAGCTGGGCCACCAGCAGCTGGGAGAGACGGGAAGGACTCTCCCCTGGAGACTTAGGAGGGAGCATGGCCCTGCCGACACCTCGATTCCAGGCGCTAACCTCCAGGGCTGTGAGAGAATATTTCCATTGTTTTGAGCCACTCAGTTTGAGGCTCTTTGTCATTGCAACCCCAGGAAACAAACCAATGCAGTCACAGAAAGAAAGACAGAGGACCATCTAGTCACCTAAAAAACCTTTAACATGAGGAGGAAATCGACAATTCAGTGACAGAAGACATGTAGGGCTGGGACGAAGGAGGGAAGAGGAGAGACAGAGAAGGACCAGAGGGGACACTGCGGGGCCTGATGGGGGGAGCAGGCCAGCGTCTCAGACCTGTGCACATCCGTGCCCCCAGCCACCAGGGCCTGACAGCCCTGCCAACACCCTGGCCTCCATCTACAACTGCAGTGTCCCCTTGGCCGTCTCGGTGGTTCCAGGCATCTGTGTCCCCAGAGCCCTCCCGGGTCCCACAGCCCATGTGCAGTCGCAGGCCCCCACTGCTAGGCTGGTCTGGTCACGTCCATCTGGGTGCCCGGAAAACCCAGTGGGCGGGTGGGCAGTGAGCCCTCCTGAGGTCCCAGAGACCCAAGTGTCCCCCCATGTGCTCCTCGGGGTGCACGGCCAAAGGGGGAAGGGGCCGGGGGCACCGGCCCAAGCGGGCTCGGAGGAGGAGATGCTGAGGAAAGATGGGGTTCCTGGAGTGTGACATCATGGCAGAGGGGCACAGAGGGGCAGTGAGGATTGGGGACCCCACAGATGGCACTCCTGCCGAGGGGCTGCGAGCCCTCCACAGAGCGAGCAGAGGGGCTGAGGCAGAGGAAGCTTTAGGGCGGTCATTTCCCCAGCCCTGGGGAAAGGGATTAACAGGAGGTTATAGCAGGAAGGACCGTTGGGAGAAAACAGTGATAACAATTATCTGGAGCCTTCACCTCGTGCCAGCACTACCTTGTGCATTAGCCCTGGATCCTCACGGCAGCCCTGAGGTCATCTCGTTCCTGTGTTTCCAGGGTCCAGGGCTGCCCAAGGGCACCAGCTGGAGCGCCTCCTCAGGGCCCGGCGTCTGCTACCACTACTGCCTTTCAAGCTCTCGGAGCGCGCCCGGCATAGCAGGCCCGTGACACGTATTTGCTGTGTTTGTTGAAAGGGCGAGAGTCAGAGTTCGGTGGCAGGCAGGCTGGCTGCAGACCCCACACTCTTCCCTTTTTGCTGAGGGCAGTGGAAGGCAGGGCCCCCTGGGACAGGGAGGACCAGGGAGGACAAGGAAGGGGCTGGAGGAAGAGCATGGAGCCTCACTGACTCCCAGGCTTCCGCCAGGAGGGCTGGTGGATGTTAGCTGAGATAGAGAACATGGGGTGAGGCGCACGTCTGATGGAGGGAGGGAGAGAGGATGGTTCTCTACTGCAGGCTGGATGCAGGATCTGGACCGCTCAGAAACACGCGCACAGTGGCAGTTGTGTTCCTCGGGCACGAGGGGTGTTACATTATCAACAGCTTCTGCCGGGCAGCTTCCTCCTTCTTGCATCCTTCCCTCCCAAGAGTTGGGAGCTGCTGGGGTGACTCTGTGCTGAGCACCAAGGATTCCCTCCACAATGGTGGGTCCCTGATGGGCAGGGACACGTGTCTTTGGCGTCCCCATTGTCCCGGGGGGGGTAACCGGGGGCTCTGCTCACCGGGGGCACACCAAACAGAAAGATCACAGGTGGAGGCTGCCTGAAAATAAGGACCTGGCTCTGTGTCGATTAGTGACACCCAGTGGGACATGAAAAATAAGAAAAATAAAATAGGGAGAAGGATAGCCATGCTGACAGGGGGAGGAAGGCTTGCAGTTTAACGTAGAAGGAAGGGTGGGAGCAGGCCCATGGGTATCTCGGTGGGGATGGGGGAGTGCATTCCAGAAAATGTGAATGGTGAGTGCAAAGGTCCTGGGGTGGTGGGCACGCCTGGATATTCAAAGAATCCTAGGAGCCCCCTGTGGCTGGAGGAGAGAGAACTACAGGGAGTGTGTCAGGAAAAGAGAGGAGAGATTCGGGCCCGGGGGACCACAAAGGCCTTGTGTGCACTGTAGAGAGATTCGGGGCGGGGGGACTGCAGAGGCCTTGTATCCACCGTGGCCACTTTGGTTCTGGCTTTGATGAATTTGGGAATAGACTGGAGTCAGGAGAAGTAGAAACAGGAAACCGGTTAGGAGCAACTGCTGTGGTCCAGGGTGAGTGGTGCTGGTGGTGTGCATGTGAGCGATGCCAGGTGCAGATGTTCGTACAGGTAGAGCTGGGAAGGCTGACAGGTTACAGGCGGGGTGAGGGCAGAGGAGGAGGGCCAGGAGGCCTGCAGGGGTTTGGTCTGAGCAACTGGAAGGATGACCTTGCCGCCCACGAGGGGCAGGTCAGGAGCGCTATTGGATGTGCCTGTTAGGTGTCCAAGCGGAGATGGGGTCGTGCGTTTCATTCAGAGGGGAGGTCTGGGTAGGAGATACAGTTTGGGGGAGTGGTCTGCTCTACAGCTGGTATCTGAGCCTTGAGCCTGGGTGATCGTCAGGGAGTGAATACAGGTAGAGAGCAGAAGGCCCCCATGATCAACCCCAGACTGAAGACGAGGCTGAGAAAGAGGTGGGGAGGGGACTCGGGGGGAGAGACGCCTGGGGGCTGAGAGTGGGCAACTGGGCTTGGTGGCACGGAGGTCCTGGTCACCCTCACCAGTACCGCGGGCGGGCGACAGCCTGGCTGGAGTGGATTCGGGGGAGCGATGGGAGACAGTAAAGGCAATGAAGACACAGGGGAGCAGCTAGAGGAGTCAAGGAATGGTTATTTCTTAGGATGAGAGAAAGGACAGAATATCTGAACACTGATGGGAATCTTCTAGACAGAAGGGTCCTGTGTTTCACATTTTGAAAGGGCTTCCGGAAGGACTGTAAATGTCTAAAATTAACTTCCCTCCTTTCGCCTTCTTTTATACTTAAGGGCACAAGTTTGGGGGGCCCAAAGCTCATAAAATTTTGGAGCCCTTCTTAAGACACAGAACCCAAGAGTATGAGTGTGCAGTGAGGTCCAGGATATGGGAAGGGGCCTTGATGCTTACGCTCTGTCAGCTCCCGGCAACCCGCCTCTGCATGGCTCTGTGGTCTCAGCAGGGAAAAGCCTCATTAAAAAATGAGGACCTGAGCCCCTCCTGCTGGTCTCTCTCTCCCACACGTTTATGAGTCTCTTCTGGGACCCAGTGTTCAGTGTTTCTGAGACTTCATTTCTTCACGGTCCGAGTGAAATGGGCCTCGGGATTATCTGACACTCTACAAATCCCATTAGCCTTCAGTGTACACCACCACCTCCGAGTATGTTTATAATACACTCACCACCAGCAGTTATGGAAAATTATTTTGTATTTGAAGCTTCTCGCTACGTCATGCAAGGTAAATGGAAGCCAGGAGTTGTTCCTGAAGTGGTGCTCTGTCTGGCTTTGACGACACTGCCTCTGCAAGTCTCTGGTACGCACTAGTGAAAGTGGGGAAGCCAGACTGTCGTTCAATTAATCTGCATATCTGTATTACTGCTTCTGAGATTGAACATTTATATATAACTGTTCTTATGGCAACAAAAAACAACAGTTTCAGAGGTTCAATTTCGTAGGGAAGATAGAATTTGCCTCTGTGTTTGCAGGAGGATACAGACCACAGGCTCTTAAAATGAATGGAAAAGGGCATGGGTTACAGGGTACCGCCAGGGACTTGATCTCTATGGTAGCAAGAGACATGGTCAGGTTTGCATAAAGAAAAGCAGTCTATTCTACTCCAGATTTGGAAAAACGTTAAATGTCCCTCAGATCCTGTGTCCTCAGGTCTGACATGACTAGTTAGCCCTCGGAGCCAGAGGCAGAACAGAGATCTGCCTGTCCCGCCCTGCCTCTCTCACTGCCCGCGGGGAGCTCCCAACCTCATGGGCGATTTCACTGATGAGCCGGGGCCCACGCACGACCTCGGGGGCACCCTGGAATCTTTATGTCCTTCGGATCTAACTCGTCCTCAGGTCTTATCTCTCCCCAGACTTTCCACCTCCCTGCATCTCCGTGCCTCAGTGACATCGGGGTGTTGCTCCTCGGGGTTTGGGTCCCCATGGCACATGGAAGCATGGGATAATTGTAATGAAAACTCCCGTGGAAAAGAGGAGAAGGAAAGCCATGTGAGGCTCCGTGGTCCACAGCGCTGGTCTGTCGCTGGTGGACAGAACGGCCTGGGCTCCTGACTGGTCGTCTGTCCGGGAGGACGTCCCACAGGCTAGGCCCATGCCGCCACCGCGGGGTTGACACTGGGGACGCCTTCCCGGCACCACGATGTGAAGCACTGCTGGTGGGAGAGCTTGGAGGGCCTGGGTACTTGCTTGGGGTGAGGGGGCCCTTACGGTTAGTTTTAAAGTCTCTTTGGTAATACAGTGTCCTTGATAGTCCGGCTTCTGCCCACCTGTTTCCTTTCTGTTGTTCAGGAACCCAGACGGGAGTTCTCCATCTCCTACCCACAGGCCTTCTCCCCCTGGTCCTTTCCATTTAACAGCTTTGCCTCAGGGCGGCTCTGGTGAACTGCGGAGGAGCTTGTCCTGAGCCGCCTGGGGTGACACAGCTGGACCTCCACAGAAGAAAAGGACTTGTAGGAGAGGAGCTGCCTGGAAATGGCTTGAAGGTCAGCCTGTCTCTGCCTCCATCTTCCCTTGTACTAAACCCCTGCTTCCCTGCACCCACTGATAATGGGCTGAGCCCGGGGGAGACTCCTGCAAGGCTCCTAGTCCCCAGGCTGTCCCATAAACTTGATTGCATGCTGTAGGGAGAAAGGTCTTCTGTTCACCAAGCCATAGTTTATTTCTTCTCTGCCCCCAGAAGGAGGCCGGTTCCCAAGTAAGCTTATCTCTTTCCTGAAGTGCTTCCCACTCTCCCACATTTGGAATTTTCCTGCCATCCGCTGGTCCTGCAGCCAAACATCATCCAAGTGCCAGCATACAATTTAGCCACATGTTTATCTTTAAAATGTCAAGAATGGCCAGTCACTGGCCCGTCTGTAACTCAGCCACTCCATTTTTAAAAGTTACTATGTTAATTCATAGTAACACCCCGCTCCCAGACCAAATTATTTACTGGATGCAAGTAGAAGAAAACCAACATAAACAGCGACTTAAGCAATAAAATGACTCCATTGCATTATGTCACTTGAAAGTTCAGAAGCAAGCTGCCTTCAGGTGTGGCTTGATTTGGCAGCTCAAATGACATGAGGTGGGTCACCGTCACTCTCGCTTTGCAGCCCTGCTCCCTCAGGGCAGTTTCGTTCCTGGCAGGTGTCTCTGCTGGCAGCTCACTCTCCCTCATTTAGATTCAATCTTTTTTTTTTTTTTTTTGTGAGGAAGATCAGCCCTGAGCTAACATCCGTGCTAATCCTCCTCTTTTTGCTGAGGAAGACCAGCTCTGAGCTAACATCTATTGCCAATCCTCCTCCTTTTTTTCCCCAAAGCCCCAGTAGATAGTTGTATGTTATAGTTGCACATCCTTCTAGTTGCTGTATGTGGGACGCGGCCTCAGCATGGCCAGAGAAGCGGTGCATCGGTGCGCGCCCGGGATCCGAACCCTGGCCGCCAGTAGCGGAGCTTGCGCACTTAACCGCTAAGCCACGGGCCGGTCCTAGATTCAATCTTCAAAAAAGAGCCTGGGGCTTCAGTCTGGTGGGGCCAGCTGAGGTTGTGCGATCATCTGAGACAATGACAGGATCAGAAGGGATCGAATTACTCTGATCAGTTTGGAACGGAGCTGTGAGCCCACCAGGAGCAGTGGCGGCGTCCTGGGAAGGTGGGGCCCACGTTTACAGCAGACACTCATGTATGTGGAGTGATGTTGTCACTGTGACATAGAGAGTCGAGGTTTATCATGGTGGATAGAAACATGCACGTGGGAGCCAGACAGCCTGGGGTCAACCTTTGCTCTGCAACTTACTGGCTCTGCGACCTTGGGCGAGTTATTTAAGCTCTACCTGCCTCGGTGTCTTCCCTTGTAAAGCGGTGACAGTGATAGTTTGGTCCTTATCCCTAGGGCTGTCCTGAGGATTGAATGAGAGAGTGCATCGGATGCTCAACAGGGCCTGGTACAGAGTGCTATGTGTCTAGGTATTCTTTATGCGTAAAAGAAAGTAGACTATTAGTTTAAAAAGCATAGAATAATCACAACCAGGCTAGCAAATGAGGGTGGAATAGAGGCCTTAATAGAAAGGCCTCATTACCATTAAACATGAGTAATGAAGACAATGCCGACTTCTTATTACCTAGTGTACATGTTAAATGAGCACTGGACGCTGTTTAAAAAGTTTATTTTTTTAAGAAGCTTGAACGGTCTCCCTGAAGCATTGCATACTATTTGCTCATGAATTCAGAGTTGATGACGTTTGAAATTACATGGTTTTCAAGGGAAGGAGAGAAGCAGACGCTGTCTCCAGGGAGCCAGGAACTTGCTCTCTAGGGCAGAGCCACTCAGTGAGGACAAATTCCTCCCTAGCTGAGCCCAGCCTCTGCTGCGCTGACGGCGCCTTAGCCGGGCCAGGGCCAGTGGATCAACGTTAACTCCAGATGGAGCAAGAGAAGGAGCGCCCAGCACTTCTTCCCTTTTCCTGCACAGACTTGCTCCGAGGTTGTAGAACATCGAAGGCCGATTGGACAAGGCCACTCACTGGTTGAAAAGAAGCTAATTATTTTTTTAAAAAATTTATTTTATTGAGGTCCTATTGGCTTTTAACATCGTGTAAATTTCAGGGGTACATGATTATATTTCAGTTTCTGTGTAGACTGTTCACCACTGACAGTCTAGTTTTATCTGTTACCATATATATGTGCCCCTTTATCTCTTTCGCTCTCCCCCACCCCCTTTTCCTCTAGTAACCACTGATCTGTTCTCCTTATCTATGCATTTGTTTATCTTCCACATACGAGTGGAATCATACAGTATTTGTCTTTCTCTGTCTGACTTGTTTCGCTTAGCATATTACCCTCAAGGTCTATCCGTGTTGTCACAAATGGCATGATTTTGTCTTTTTTATGGCTGAGTAGTGTTCCATTGTGTGTGTGTGTATATATATATACCACGTCATCTTTATCCACTCATCCTTTGATGGGCACTTGGGTTGCTTTCACATCTTAGCTATTGTAAATAATGCTTCGATGAACATAAGGGTGCATATATCTTTTTGAATTAGTGATTTCATGTTCTTTGGATCAATACCCAGTAGCTGTACCTTGGATAGCTGGATCATGTAGAATTTCTATTTTTAGTTTTTTGAGGAATCTCCATATTGTTTTCCATAGAGGCTGCACCAGTTTACACTCCCACCAGCAGTGCATGAGGGTTCCCTTTTCTCCACATCCTCTCCAACATTTTTTATTTCTTGTCTTGTTAATTATAGACATTCTGATGGGTGTGAGGTGATATCTCATTGTAGTTTTGATTTGCATTTCCCTAATAATTAGTGATGTTGAACATCCTTTCATGTGCCTATTGGCCATCTGTATATCTTCTTTGGAAAAATGTCTGTTCATATCCTCTGCCCATTTTTTGAACGGGTTGTTCATTTTTTTGTTGTTAAAAAAGAGCTACATTTTTAACACTTAATGGGGGAATTTAGCTGGCTCAATCCTCCCTTTCCAAATACTTTCTGGTCCTGTTTTATGTCTATCTACCTACCTATGTATTGATAAATGCCGTCTTACAAATGGCCTGCGTGCTGTGCTCACGGAGTAGAAATTGTTGGCCCATTCTTTGGCAGTGGCAATGTCACTCTAGGCTGCTGATTGTCGGTAACATGTAGTTCCTCAGCTTGGTCGAAGGTGCACTCTGGGTCCTGAAGTGTTCATAAGATGATTACCTTTCAAATTAGGAGCGGCTTTATAAGTGGAGAAGAGAAGAAGCTTGATAGCCTCCAAGAGAGAATCCCAGGCACACCCTCATCCGTGCTCATGCTGAGGTGTCCTCTGCGGACCCGCCCCCAAACTGCCCTGACCCCTGGAGGAGTGGGCAGAAAGCGCTGGCAGGTGGGAGGGAGGAGGCCTTTGGGGTGAGAGTGGTTGGTAAAGTGAGCATCTACCCACAATTGACTATAAATTAATTTTGGACTGTCTCTTAAACATTATGTTACTCAAGCACGACCTATTTATTGTTGAAAGTTAGAAAATGCAAAAGGCCATTTTTTTAAAATAAAAAGCTCCAGATCATACTACTGATTAATAATTTTCACCTTCTCTCTATTTATAGAACTGTCACTGTGCTATAATTATTATTTTGTAACCTCCTTTTTCCACTTAGGAGAGTATAACAGCTTGTCTTTCCATGCCAATGAATAGATATCCTCACTGCCTCCTGGGTTACTTGTGGCCTGGCTGGTGGCCTTGCTGTGGAGTCAATTTCTTATAGTGAGTCTATGATCGAAAGTCCCCTAGTCTTTCACATGATCGATCCTTCTTTCTTCTGTCTGGTTTTCAAGATGTTGCTAGAGTAGACTAGAGCAGAGCTGGTTACTAGAGTTACACCTTAAAAGCCAACAGAATAAAGACACGTACGTGCAGACCCATTCTCTGCTGTCCGTGGGGAAGAAAGAGTTCTCAGAACATGAGACATCCTTACACAGGAGTCCCATATCCTGTTGAATGAATCACGTGTTCTCTTTAAGGCACAATTTCCCCATCTATAAAGTAAAATTATAGACTGTTGCCGGTATTAAATAAGAAAATGTGAAAGCACAATGAAAAATTGGAAGAACCAAATAGAACTATGGCATTGTTATTGTTACATAATAATAATGAAAAGTCTGTAGTTGTGCCTCTTGCCTTTCCAAGAGTCCAAGATGAAATGCATACTCTAAAAATAGGTAAATGCACTCATGGTAATTTTAGCAATAATTATGGAATGAATATTAGTAGAATGATCAGTTAACCTGAATTGGATATCAGTGGTCTCATAGAGTAAGCTTATGTTCATATTCTATTAGGATAGACATTCCCCCTGCTTTGAGAAAAGCCAACAGAAGTCCAGATTTACAAAGAGAATTAAAAAAACAATAAGATGCTTTAGAAATGAAAGGTCCCCTTATTCATTTTAAGTGAATTATTTATAATTCCTTCCATAATTCCAACCTGCCTTTATAAAATCATGGGTTCCGTGGATTTAGACCCAGAAGTCACCGTATCTTGTAACATGCACTGTATGAAGTAATGGATGTGAGAGCTCCAGAAGTAGGGGTTGATGGAGAAGCCCCTTGTCACATGTGTCAGTTTACCTTTAGGTGAGAATATCTGGTGCCTCCATCTTCTAGGAAATGGATGGTTAATCCCCTTGGAGATGATCCACAATTTCCACCTTCATTTAGAACGTTTATAGGGATTAGCTGGAGAGAAACTCTTGGGAGCTTTTAAGCAGAGCTCTTCTGAAGAGTAAATGAGGCTCTTTCATTGGTGCCTCTGACTTTGCAATGATCTAAATTGGGAAATGAGACAAATATGTAACAATCAAGTTGGCAGAAAAGTGCAGTTAAAGCTGCTTAAGCATTAGGTGTGTTCTCCTGTTGCACCTCAGGAACATCCAGGAAAGCATCTAAAGATGAATCTTGTGCCTTCATGTTGCATTTGTAATGTGTAAATTCCATTTGCACGGTTCTAACTTTTCCAATTAAAGCACATAGTGCCAATAACAACAACAAATCAGATCTTTAAATTTATATTCTAGAAATAAAAAAGGACAATTTGGAAGCCGTCCTGGTTCTTCTGGCTGCTTGAGTCACTCAGACAATTTATTTAGGGCATTAGGATTATGGCTTGAAAAAGCCGATTTAATGCCACAAAAAATCTATTCACTAAGATAATACATCTAAATGTATCTATAGGGCTTTTATCCTTTCAAAAACTATCAGATGTGGCATGTAAATTCATTGCTGTTATAGTATGGGAAGGTGTGTCAGTCAGGGTTCTCTAGAGAAACAGAACCAATAGGAGATGGAGATATCTACCTATCTATACATCTAGCTACCTGTCGTCTATAAAGAGATTTATTTCAAGGAATTGGATCACGTGATTGTGGGGGCTGATGAGTCTGAAATTTGTAGGGCAGGACAGCAGGCTGGAAATTCAGGCAGGAGCTGGTGTTCAGTCTTGAGGCAGAATTCTTTCTTCTCCAAGAAACATCAATTTTTGCTCCAAAGGCCTCCAACTGATTGGATGAGGTCTTCCCATATTATCAAGAGTAATCTCCTTAAAGTCAACCCATTGAAGATATTAACCATATCTACAAAATACCTTTACAGCAACATCTAGATTAGTATTTGATTGAACAACTGGCTACTCTAGCCTAGCCAAGCAGACATAAAATTTACCCACCACAGAAGGCATTGACTATGTTTCATAAGAAAATTTTGGAATTTGTGCAGACTTCCTTGACTAACATGAATTTCCTAATGTTACTGGCTAAAATTATATATAGTCCTTTTTTCCTTACAACTTTTAGAGTCGTAGTGCAATTTAATGTTTAAGTTATATTTCCCCGGGGACAAGCAGACAAACATTAAAATGTAGTTTTCATTTTTATGCAACTCTTTATGAATTTTAAAGAAATAATTGCCTTTAGGATAGACATCTGGATGCTTTTAAAAAATAGCATTTGGAAGAGCTGAAAGATAAAGTACTTGAAAAGTCTTCTAAGATGTGAATGCCCGGGACACTGGAGTGAGATGGTTTTTTTGTGCTAATGTGTGCCTCTGAATGTCTTTAAAATGCCAAATTATTCTTTTCTTGGAAGGCTGCAATCAGTTCTCTGCTGACTATTATAAAAAATATAGACAAAAGCAAAATTTCAAATGCTGTTCTACAAAAGTTATTTAATCATCTCTGGCCCATTGTGGGAATTCATATGAGATGTGTGTTGATGTGTAGCTCTGCGGTCCTGCCTTGGCAGATGCAATAATATCCAGTTTTATGAAAAATTCAGTTTGTCCTCCTATGCAATATATACTTTCATGACAACGAGAGTGCAGCCAAGGTCAGCCTTACACAAAGGCAGAATATGGTTTGAACTAGGGTCCTTTCCTGCCTTCCCATTAATATCAATTTTCTACTGGTTGATGAAGGAAATTTTAACATTATAACATTATCATTTTATTTTAAAGCTTTGATTCATGATGAAACGCAAATGCCACTGGAGAGGTAACTGAAATGGAAGCTATTAACCGTTTTCATTTTGGATGAATGCATTTCAGATCTTCCCTGATCCAATTTCATGAGGATGGAGGAAAGACCACGAGTGAACCAAGCTCTGGTGGGCATGTTGGCGTGGAGGCAGGCTTAATGTGAGAGCCAGCGCACTGCTGCCATCTTTTTTTCTACCTCCAAGTTTTATCCAATATAAACCTAACTTAAAATGTTTTTAAAAATATAAAATCAGAAATAAATATTTTGGTATTATTTATATAACATAAAGTGCCAATGATTCAAAGAATGACTACAGGATGTAGAAAGGTCTGGAAGTGAGGGATAGTATGGAGGGGGAGAGGGGTATTCTTAGGATGGATAGATTGGAAAGGAAGATCATCAAAGTTTAGAACTCTGAGACTTACACTGACTATAACTGCTAGCCATTAAAAAGTTATAAGTGGGGCAATATGAGATCATATTTGAGGGAAGTATGTAATATCTTAAATATCTACATAAACTATTGAAGCAAATATCAGTTTCTGGAATAATCCTTCTGGATACCTTGAGTTTTGTAGAAGATATATCCATTGATTTGTATGCTATGCCCAATTTCCCTTCTCAATTGCCTCACCATTCATAGCACCTGAAATACACCAGGTTCCTCAGCTCACTGACCTTGTCTGAGAGCGTGGGGGTAGGAGGGGCACTTCTCCCAGGTGTAGCTCATCCCTGGCCTAGGTGGAGCCAAATTCCCTCTTGGTCTATCTCATTTGACTGTAGTGATATGAAGGGCGCTGGTGAGGAGAGGTGCTATATAGAGATGACACCATAGTGAAGCGAGGGCAAATGAAAGCTGAAATTAAGAACTGGTAGAGAAAGCCAGTCTTCACAGAGAAGAGGAGTAGAGATGAGAGACTAAGAAGTCTTGGAGGGAGAAAAAGAGTAGAGTTTTTAGAAAGAGGTCAAACTAAAGTGACCATCAACTTAATATAGATTGCTGTATATATAGGTTATTCTATATGAACCTTGCGGTAATCACAAACCAGAAACCTATAATAAATACACAAAAAACTAAGAGAAAGGAACCCAAACATAATAGTAAAGAAAGCCATAGAACCACAAGGGAAGAGAGCAAGAGAAGAAAGAAACAGAGAAGAACTACTAAAACCCCCAGAAAAAAAGTAACAAATTGACAATAAGTACATACTTATCAATAGCTACTTTAAATGTCAATGTACTAAATCTTCCAATCAAAAGGCATAGGGTGGCTGATTGGATTAAAAAACAGGACCCATATATATGCTGCATACAGCAGACACACTTCAGACCTAAAGACCCTCACCAACTAAAAGTGAAGGGATGGAAAAAAAGATACTCCATGCAAAGAGCAATGAAAACAAAGCTGTAGTAGCAGTATTTATATCAGACAAAATAGGCTTTAAAACAAAAACTGTAACAAGAGACAAAGAAGGGCACTACATAATGATCAAGGGAACAATCCAACAAGAGGATATAACACTTGTAAATATCTATGCACCCAACTTAGGAGCATCTAAATATATCAAGCAATTATCAACAGACATAAAAAGAGAAATAGACAGCAACACAATAACAGTAGAGGACTTTAACACTCCATTTACACCAATGGATAGATCATCCAAACAGAAGATCAATATGGAAACATTGGCCTTAAATGACACATTAGACCAGATGAACTTAGTAGATATATACAGAACATTCCATCCAAAAATCACAGAATACACATTCTTTTCAAATGCACATGGAACATTCTCCAGGATTGATCACATATAAGGCCAAAAAACAAGTCTCAATAAATTTAAGAAGATTGAAATAATACCAAGCATCTTGTCTGAGTACAACAGCATGAAACTAGAAATCAACTACAGGAAGAAAATCAGAAAATCCACAGATATGTGGCGATTAAACAAAATGCTACTGAACAACGACTGGGTCAATGAAGAAATCAAAAAATACATGGAGACAAATTAAAATGAAAATACAACATGCCAGAATTTATGGGATACAGCAAAAGAGGTTCTAAGAGGGAAGTTTATAGCAATACAGGCCTACCTCAACAAACAAGAAAAATCACAAATAAACAATCTAACAGTGCACCTAAAGGAACTGGAAAAAGAAGAACAAACAAAGCCCCAAATCAGTAGAAGAAGGGAAATAATAAAAATCAGAGCAGAAATAAATGAAATAAAGACTAAAAAAACAATATAAAAAAAAATCAATGAAACCAAGGGCTGATTCTTTGAAAAGATAAACAAAATTGACAAACCTTTAGCTAAAGGCTAAACTCACCAAGAAAAAAAGAGAGAAAGCTCAAATAAATAAAATCAGAAATGAAAGATGAGAAATTACAACAGACACCTCAGTATTATAAGAGAATATATTAGATTATAAGAATACTACAAAAAGCTATACGCCAACAAATTGGATAATCTAAGGAAATGGATAAATTCTTAGAATCATACAACCTTCCAAAAGTGAATCAAGAAGAAATCGAGAATTTGAATCTAGCAATCACCAATAAGGAGAGTGAAACAGTAATCAAAAACCTCCCCAAAAATAAAAGTCCAGGACCAGACAGCTTCCCTGGTGAATTCTACCAATCATTCAAAGAAGACTTAATACCTATCCTTTTCAAACTCTTCCAAAAAACTGAATAGGAGGGGAAGCTTCCTAACTCATTCTACAAAGCCAACATTACCCTGATACCAAAACCAGACAAGGACAACACAAAAAAGTAAATTACAGGCGAATATCACAGATGAACATCGATGCAAAAATCCTCAAGACACTAGCAAATCAAAATACAACAATACATTAAAAAGATCATACACCATGGTCAAGTGGGATTTATTCCAGGCATGGAGGGATAGTTCAACATCCACAAATCTATCAACGTGATAGACCACATTAACAAAATGAAGAATAAAAATCATAAGATCATCTCAATAGATGCAAAGAAAGCATTTGACAATATACAGCATCCATTTATGATAAAAACTCTGAATAAAATGGGGATAGAAGGAAAGTACCTCAACATAATAAAGGCCATATATGACAAACCCACAGCTAATATCATTCTCAGGTGAAAAACTGAAAGCTATCCCTCTAAGAACAGGCACCAGACAAGGATACCCATTTTCACTGCTCTTATTTAACATAGTATTGGAAGTCCTAGCCAGAGCAATCAGGCAAGAAAAAGAAATAAAAGGGATCCAAATTGGAAAGGAAGAAGTGAAACTGTCACTACTTGCAAATGACATGATTTTATATATAGAAAACCCTAAAGAATCCACTAAAAAACTTTTAGAAATAATAAATGAATACTGTAAAGTTGCAGGTTACAAAATCAACATACAAAAATCAGTTGCCTTTCTATACACTAACAATGAAGTAGCAGAAAGAGAAATTAAGAATACAATCTCATTTACAATAGCAACAAAAAGAATAAAATACCTAGAAACAAACTTAACCAAAGAGGTGAAAGATCTGTACACTGAAAACTATAAAACATTGTTGAAAGAAATTGAAGACACAAAGAAATGGAAAGATATTCCATGCTCTTGGATTGGAAGAATGATCATAGTTAAAATGTCCATATTTCCGAAGGCAATCTACAGATTCAATGCAATATCTATCAAAGTTCCAACAACATTTTTCACAGAAAGAGAACAAAGAATCTTAAAATTTATATGGAACAACAAAAGACTCCAAATAGCCAAAGGAATCCTGAGAAAAAAGAACAAAGCTGGAGGTATCACACTCCCTGATTTCAAAATATACGTCCAAGCTATAGTAATCAAAACAGCATGGTACGGGCACAAAAACAGACACAGAAATCAATGGAACAGAATCGAGAGCCCAGAAATAAACCCACACATCTACAGACAGCTAATTTTCAACAAAGGAGTCAAGAACATACAATGGAGAAAAAAAAGTCTCTTCAATAAACGGTGTTGGGAAACTGGACAGCCATATGAAAAAGAATGAAAGTAGACCCTTACCTTACAGCATACACAAAAATTAACTCAAAATGGATTAAAGACTTGAATGTTAGACCTGAAACCATGAAACCTCCAGAAGAAAACATAGGCAGTATGCTCTTCGACATCGGTCTTAGCAGCATATTTTCAAGTACTATGTCTGACCGGGCAAGGGAAACAATAGAAAAAATAAACAAATGGGACTACATCAAACTAAAACGCTTCTGCAAAGCAAAGGAAACCAATGACAAAATGAAAAGACAACCTAACAATTGGGAGAAGATATTTGCAAACCATACATCTGATAAGGGGTTAATAACCCAAATATATAAAGAGCTCATACATCTCAACAACAAAAATACTAACAACCCAATTAAAAAATGGGTGAAAGATCTGAACAGACATTTCTCCAAAGAAGATATACAGATGGGCCACAGGCACGTGAAAAGATGTTCAAAATCATTAACTATCAGGGAAATGCAAATCAAAACTACAATGAGATATCACCTCATGTCCGTCGGAATGGCTATAATTAACAAGACAGGAAACAACATGTGTTGGAGAGGATGTGGAGAAAAGGGAACTCTCATACACTGCTGGTGGGAGTGCAAACTGTTGCAGCCACTATGGAAAATAGTATGGAGATTCCTCAAAAAATCAAGGATAGAACTACCATGTGATCCAGCTATTCCACTGCTGGGTATTTATCCAAAGAACATGAAAACACCAGTGCATAAAGATACACGCACCTCTATGTTCCTTGTAGCATTATGCACAATAGCCAAGACTTGGAAGCAACCTAGGTGCCCATGAAGTGGCGAATGGATAAAGAAGCTGTGGTATATATACACAATGGAATACTACTCAGCCATAAGAAACGATGAAATCCAGCCATTTGTGACAACATGGATGGACCTTGAGGGTATTATGCTAAGTGAAATAAGTCAGAGGGAGAAGGTCAAATACCCTATTATCTCACTTATTAAGTAGTAGATAATAACAACAACAAACAAACACATAAAGACAGAGATTGATTGGTGGTTCCTAGAGGGAAAGGGGGTAGGGAGGAGGGTGAAAGGGATGATTAGGCATATGCGTGTGGTGATGGATTGTAATTAGTCCTTGGTTGGTGAACATGATGTAATCTATACAGAAATCGAAATATAATGATGTACGCCTGATATTTATATAATGTTATAAACTAGTGTTTTCACACACACACACACAAAAAGTCTTGGAAAGGACAGGAGTGGCTGCCTGATGCAGACTGAAAGAAAAGAGAGACACACAATCAAGAAATGTCCACTTCCTGTGGGGTCCAGCTGTACTACAGATTTTGCTTCTAGGTAATTTCTGTGTCTGTTCAGAAAA